>NW_026068407.1:143769-151017 GCF_014885135.2 Alexandromys fortis | reverse complement strand
TGGGTTAAAACCTGTCTCGCTGAACATAGCGGTCAATGAGGACTACTGAGACCTCAAGAACAATGGCAATGGGTTTTTGATCCTACTGTACCTATTGGTTTCTTGGGAGCCTAGGCAGTTTGGATGCTCACCTTACTAGACCTGGATGGAGGTGGGTGGTCCTCGGACTTCCCACAGGGCAGGGAACCCTGATTGCTCTTTGGGCTGACGAGGGAGGGGGACTTGATTCGGGGAGGGGGAGGGAAAGGGGAGGCGGGTGGGGGGAAGAGACAGAAATCTTTAATAAATAAATAAATAAATAAAAAGAAAAAAGGGCATCAATAAAAAAGAATAAAATAACATAAAATGATAATTAACCCAATGAAAAAATGGGGCACTAAACTTCTAAATTTCTGTTGAGAGAATTCTCATCAGAAGTTCAAATGGCCAAAAGACACTTAAGGTTATGCTCAACTTCCTTAGTGATCAGGGAAATGCAAATCCAAACAACTTTGAGATAGCATCTTACACCTGTCAGAATGGCTAAAATCAAAAACACCAATGATAGCTTTTGCTGAAGAGGTTGTGGAGGAAGGGGTACCCTCATCCATTGCTGATGGGAATGCAAACTTGTGCAACCACTTTGGAAATCTTTGTGGCAGTTTCTCAGGAAATTCGGGATCAACCTACCCCTGGACCCAGCAATACCACTCTTGGGAATATACCCAAGAGATGCCCTATCATATAACAAAAGCATTTGTTCAACTCTGTTAATAGCAGCATTATTGGTAATAGCCAGAATCTTGAAACAACCTAGATTTCCTTCAATGGAAGAATGGATGAAGAAAGTGTGGAATATATACACATTAGAGTACTACGCTATGGAAAAAAAAAAAAAAGACTTCTCGAAGATTGCATGCAAATGGATGGAAATAGAAAACACTGTCCTGAGTGAGGTAACCCAGATCCAAAAAGATGAACATGGGATGTACTCACTCATAATTAGTTTCTAGCCTTAAATAAAGGTCACTGAGTCTATAATTTGTGATCCTAAAGAAGCTAAATAATAAGGTGAACCCAAAGAGAAACAGTTATCCTCCTGGCTATGGGAAGTAGACAAGATTTCCGGGCAAAAAACTGGGATCTTGGGGGTAGGGCGGGATGGGGGTAAGAGGAGAGGGCGAGAGAAAAGTGAGAAGAGGAGGATGGTGGGAACTTGGGGAAACGGGATGACTGGGATATAGGAGGGTTGGATAGGGGAGCAGGGATGCACATATCTTAGTTAAGGGAGCCACCTTAGGGTTGCCAAGAGTCTCGAACCTAGAGTGGCTCCCAGGTGCCTCGGGTGATGTCCCCAGTTAGTTCCTTGTGCAGCTGAGGAAGGGAACTTGAAATGACCCTATCCTATAGCCATACTGATGAATATCTTCCATATCACCATAGAACCTTCATCTGGTGATGGAGGGAGATAGAGACAGAGACCCACACTGGAGCACTGGACTGAGCTCCCAAGGTCCCAATGAGGAGCAGAAGGAGGGCAACATGAGCAAGGAAGTCAGGACCACGAGGGGTGCACCTACCCACTGAGACAGTGGGGCTGATCTATTGGGAGCTCACCAAGGCCAGCTGGTCTGTGACTGAAAAAGCAAGGGATAAAATCAGACTCTCTGAACATGGCAGACAATGAGGGCTGATGAGAAGCCAAGAACAATCGCATGGGGTTTTGATCCTACTTCATGTTCTGGCTTTGTGGGAGCCTAACCAGTTTGGATGTTCACCTTCCTACACCTGGATGGAGGGGAGAGGCTTTTGGACTTTCTACAGGGCAGGGAGGAGGAGAAAAGTGGGGGGAGGGGTAGAGGGGCTGAGGTGGGGGAGGGAAATGGGAGGGTGGGAGGAGGCGGAAATTTTTTTCTTTTCAATAAAAAAAAATAAAGAATAGGCATCATCCAATGTACATAACACACATGCAATTTCATATGGGTCTGCCAGGTCCTCTATCACAAGGTAATGCAGAAATTGATCAATTGTTGATCGGAAGCATGTTGCAGGCCTCAGAATTTCATAAAAAAAAGATCATGTCAATAGCAAAGATTTAAAGAATGTGTTTTCTATTGCATGGCAACAAGCTAAGAATATTATAAATAGATGCCCTACTTGCCCTTTATATAACACCACTACCTGCAGAGACTAACCCGAAGGATACTCGAAGAAATGAAATCTGGCAGATGGTTGTGTTCCACTTTGCAGAATTTGGAAGATTAAAATATGTACATTGCACCATTGACACTTATTTTAGGCTTTCAATGGGCAACTACTTTAAGCTCAGAAAAAGCTGATTCCATAATCACACATTTATTAGAATCTATGATCATCATGGGTATACCTGCACAAATAACGAGAGATAATGGTCTAGCTTATGTCTTGAGGAAAATGAAACATTTTTTGCTTATTATCATATTAAGCATGTTACCGGTGTACCACACAATCCTACAGGTCAATCAGTTATATAAAGATCAAATAGAACTATAAAAGATATGTTAAACAAATAGAAAGGGGTAGAAAATGCCCCCAGAAATAGATTACATAATACCCTATTAATCTTGGATTTTCTTTTTCTTTTTTTACCATTGAAAGATGGACGATTCTTTAATTGTATACTTTGGACAGTTACAGATTGTTTCTAAATTTCCCAGCTTTAATGAGATTGATGAACACAAAGTTAATTTCTTTGCAAGGATCATTGGGACAATTCTTACAGAACTGCAACCTTGTGATCCACTGCCTCAAAAGGTTTTCAGATTTTCATCCTTTTTCTGTAAGTAATATAGTAATGTCCCTTCAGTAAATCGCTGTCAAAAATTAGAAATAAATCAAAAGCTTTGTGATGCTTTTATTGTTGGACTAGAAGTCCAAACATCAGGGAAGAGTTGCTCCAGACACCATTCACATAACCACAAATTGATGCAAAAGCAAGAGGATTTTTATTCTGTCATGACAGGGTCCTTCAGGTTCAGGATATTAAGGACAACGATAGCTGTTACAGTCCATCTTTTAAAGCAAAAAGCCACAGACACAAGGGGGGTGACCTGTAGGTTGTTTTCCAACTTATTGGATTGGCTTCTTCAAAGGGTTATTAGCAATGATTGGTCTATTCCAGGGCAGGAGAATAGCTGCATGGTCAGGTGATAAGGGAGAGCATCTGTGGTCCATCCTGACCTTTGGTTCAGTGACTAAATCAACACATCAGGAACTGAGTCAACATCTATGAGTTGTATTTGCCTCAATTCCCAAAATGGAGTTACGTTTGAAGATTATTCTCAAGGACACAGGGGGATGAGCAGTCCAGCATGTGGTTATTCACAAGGACACAAGCAGATAAGCAGTCCAGCATGTGTGTGTGGGGGTGAGGGGGGTGGGCGACTGTCCAGTTTTCAAATGTTAAGATGCTTCAGGAAATGTCTTTAGAGCTGAGAGGCCTCAGAAATGCATTTAGAGTCTTTCATTCCCTCCTCTTGTTTTGTTAAATCCCAATCTTGGGATTTTCTGAGGTCTCTCTTGAGAGCCTAATATTGGTGGGTCAGTTCTAAAACTTGGGTAATACTGAGTCTGCAGTCCTGGGACTGGGAAGAATCTAGCTGGGGTTTTTAGGGAGGGAGCTGGGAATTGGCGGGGCCTTAGGGCTTGGTGTGGTGCTTAGGGCCCCTGCAGGAGGGGGCTTGTTCAGCCCCCCCTACCTTGTCGAGTTTGCTAACATACATACACCCCCCTCCAGACAAATATATCAGTCACAATGTCTACATACAGGATAAGAGTCCCAGAGAGTTCATTTGGTATTTTTTAAGAGTCCTTTGTTTAGCTTTGGGTGTGTTGAAGCTTTTATCTGGAGGGTCCTGAGTAGTCCTGTGGAGGTGCTGGCTTCACATGAGATGTGTGGATCCAGGTTGCAATGTCGTCTACTTTGAGAGCGGTGGTTGTCATAAGGAGCATGGTATAGGGTCCCTTCCAGGAAGGTTTAAGGCTCTGGGACTGATGTCTCCAGACGTATACGGGATCACCAACGGATGTGAAATCTCTGGGTGTCCAGGCTGGTAGGCAGCAGCCAGAAGCTTCCACACCTGGGCTTGGATGATCGGGAGGGCCTTTAGGTAGGCAGAAAACAGTCTGGGAAGAACAACATTAGGATTATATACCTCATTCGCCTTGATGAGCAGTGGCAGCCCTCAAATAGCATCTCATAATGAGTGAGTTTAAATCACCCGCGGGTGTTTTGAGCCCAAAACAGGACAGAGGGATGGAGGTCTGTCCAATCATTTTGCCCGTCTCTAGGGCCAATTTTGTTAATTTGTAAAAATTTTCTTTTAGAATTTTATTTATCCTATTTATCTGACCTGAGCTTTGGGGTTGGTAAGCACAATTTAATCTTTAATTGATCCCCAGTTTCTTGGCCACACCCTGACTTACCTGGGCAACAAAGGCAGGTCTATTATCGTACACGATTACCTTGGGCATTCTAACCCTCAGGATGATTTCTTTTATGATCTTCTTAGCCATTACATTGGTTGTCTCAGTCCTGGTCAATGTATGATGGCTATCTTCTTTGGCAAATGTGTGGCCACCTGGAGGCTCAAAATTTCCGCAGATGTCAACAGTCCTTTTTGTCTGTATATTGCTCCGTGTATATGGGTGAGGGCAAAAGCATACCTGCTGTCAGTATAGACGTTCCCTCTGCCATCTGTAGAGCTTGTATCAAAGCCACAAGTTCAGCTTTCTGGTCAGGCTGATGTCCCTGAAGGGAGGCTACTGGCCCAGATCGTTTGCTTCCTGTCCACCAATGTTGCCCCTGCTTTCCGCTTACCTTCAATCTTGTGTACCTTCTCGGCTTGGACCCCCAGCCTTGTGCCCCAGGCAAGCTTCGCCATCATTTCCGGCTCTGCCTGGCACAGCTCACCCTGCCATTTGCCAGCCGCCTGTCCTTTCTGCAGATGCTGCTAGGATCCATAGTCCATCGATGTGAGCAGGGCACAGGAGCCATAGTCTGGCACAGGAGGGCACCTGTGGTAGCATTGTGAATGCAGTCTGACATGGGTGAGGGGAGCAAGACTGTAGGGTGAGCAGTCAGGGCTCATGCAGACTTTAGAGCAAGCATGGCACCAAGGCAGTTGCTAGGAGGTGAGGATTTCTTCAGCAGTGATGGCAGGGGGAGGTGTTCATCCTCGTTAGGAGGGCGTGGCAGAGGAAGAGGCAGACAAGCAGCCTGCATCTCCTGCAGAGCTGAGAACAGCGGGGGAAAGCAAAAGTCCCTCTTCATTTGTCTTTGATCTTCTGTTGCCCAGGCTCCTGAGTCCTGTCTTTTTTTCCTAGTCAAATTTCTTTCTTGTTTATGATCCCTCTGCTTTTCTCTTTCCTCTGCCTCCCACCGTTCTCTTTCTTTTGCTTCCCGCCTCTCTCTCTTTTGCTTCACGTTCCCTGTCTCTTGTTTAACACTTTCTCTGTCTCTCCAAATTTTACAAGGTATAATCTTGCAACCTATCTACTTGCTGTAATTTTTTTCTTATATCTGATGTTGATTGTCCTATGAAGGTCATGGCTATCGCTGCCTGTTGACCTTCAGAGGTTGGGTAAAATGCCTGTAAACCTCCATTAAACATTTAAGGAACACAGATTTTAACTGGCTCCTGGAGAACCTCTTTTACCTTGGCCGAATTAGTGGAGTACCTTGCCCCTAAGATTTGCCATGAGCCCGACATTTTGACTGTCAGTTTCTCCCTTTAAGAATTAATTAGACATTATCATGTAGAAGAATGAAGATAGATCCATATTTATCTCTTATGCACAAAAATGAAATCCAAACAAATCAAAGACCTTAACATAAAACCAACAATATTGAACCTCATAAAAGAAAAAGTTTTAAATACATTTTCAAACACAGCCTCAGTAGCATAGACATTGAGAAAAACAATCAATAAATAAGATCTCCAGAGAATTTTTTTGTATAGCAAAGGATATAATCAACAGAACATAATATCAGCCTGTAGAATGGGAAGGTATCATAAAAACATATAAGGAACTTAGTCCTCATAAAAACAAATAATCCAATAAAATTATGTTGCAGACCTAAACTGTAAACTCTCAACAGATGAACTTAAAATGACTGAAAGATATTTAAAATTTGCTTAAATATAACATCCTTAATCGTTGAGGAAATGCAAATCAAACAATTCTGAGATTTTATCTTATTCCTGTAAAACTGACCAAGATCAAAAATATTGTTTGACAATTTATGCTTAAGAGAATGTGGAATAAAAATCCTTCATTTTTGGTAAGAATGCAAACTGATACAGCTACTTTGAACATTAGTATGGTGAATTTAGAATTAGGCAACATATTACCTTAAAACTTAGCAACATCCCTTTTGGACCTACTTTACATAGCAGAATTATTGTATCATAGACAAAATCAGAAAACAACCCAAAATAAATGTCAATATTTTTTTTGGTCAATAATAAATGAGAATCTTTGCCATGTTTTTTAAAATAGCCATAAACATTAAAAAGAGTCAAAAGGGCCATTTTAACTTAATTTCATCACTCAGTAACACCCGCTTTGCCATTGTAGTGCAGTGAGAGGCTTCAGCAGATTTTTGCCATGTGGGGCAACTCAGGGCCCCCACCTCATCACAAGCATTGCGAGCAGTCAAGTGTCAAAGTTAGATCCAAACATGGGCACATGGGTGACTTAGTCCAGGGCCAGGGCTCCTATAGTGATAGTTCTTTTAGACAGTGTAGTCCTGTAGCTATCTAAACAGAGCTGGGAAATTATTTTTTTCTGCACACACTGCACAGTAAGAAATATAGAAACCAACAATCTGTAGTTTTTTATAAGCACATTCTTTCAAAGTGACTCAGCTTAACATTTCCCCAATTTTTAAACCAGAAGCTTTACCCTGGATACAGCATGTGATGACTAGAACAGGGCATCCCTAGAAGAGAGATTCCACAGGGCTACGAGACCTTTCTGATGTTGGCTTGCCCTACTACCTGTTGCTCCTGAATCCACATTCACCTTTTATCAAAAGCCACAGGGATACTTGCAATCTCTCTATCCGCTGTCATACCCAGTCCTGGCTGCCAAAATGAAGAGGTCCAGGCTCTTTAAGGGACATGTGCTTTCTAATAGGGTATCTGACCCCAGAGAAACAGCCTACTGCTGGTTCCCAGGCTTACTGGGTCCTGTGGGGAGGAATTAGCACCAGCTTGGACCCCACTG
>NW_026068407.1:139794-141330 GCF_014885135.2 Alexandromys fortis | reverse complement strand
TTAAAGAAAGAATATTAAAAGCTGCAAAGGAAAAAGGCCAAGTAACTTATAAAGGTAAACCGATCAGACTTACACCTGACTTCTCTATGGAAACCATGAAAGCCAGAAGGTCCTGGATAGAGGTACTGCAGAAACTAAGAGACAATGGACGCAAACCCAAACTACTATACCCAGCCACGCTATCATTCACTATCAATGGAGAAAACAAGACATTCCAGGATAAGAACAAATTTAAACAATATGTAGCCACAAATCCAGCCCTACAGAAAGTAATAGAAGGAAAATCACAAGCCAAGGAATCCAACATTGCCAACACTGCCTACAACAACTCAGGCATCTAGCAACCCTTCACCAGCACAACTCAAAGAAGGGAGACACACAAACTCTAAAACCAAAAACAATAAGAATAACTGGAGTAAACACAAACTGGTCATTATTATCACTTAATATTAATGGTCTCAATTCACCTATAAAAAGGCACAGGCTAAGAGATTGGATATGAAAATAGGATCCAACATTGTGCTGTTTGCAAGAAAAACATCTCAACCACAAAGACAGGCATCTACTCAGAGTAAAGGGTTGGGAAAAGGTCTTTCAAGCAAATGGTCCTAAGAAAAAAGTCAGTGTGGCCATATTAATTTCAAACAAAACTGACTTAAAACTAAAATCAATCAGAAGAGATCGAGATGGACACTTTATACTTATAACAGGAATAATTCATCAGGATGACATATCAATCCTGAATATATACACCCCTAATACAAAAGCACCCACTTATCTAAAAGAAATATTACTAGAACAGAAGGCAGATATTAAACCACACACACTAGTAGTAGGAGACTTCAATACACCTCTCTCTCCAATGGACATGTCAATCAGACAGAAACCTAATAGGGAATTAAGAGAATTATTGGAGGTAATGAAGCAATTGGACTTAACAAACATCTATAGATGACTCCACCCAAATAGGAAAGAATATACCTTCTTCTCTGCAGCTCATGGAACCTTCTCAAAAATTGACCACATACTTAGAAACAAAGGAAACCTCCATAGATACAAAAAAAATCAGTGTTCACCTGTGTCTTATCAGATCACCATGGATTAAAGTTAGAAGGCAACAACAATACTACCACCAGAAAGCCTACAAACTCATGGAAACTGAACTGTCAACTACTGAATCACACCTGGGTTAAGGAAGAAATTAAGAAAGAAATTAAAGTCTTCCTTGAATTTAATGAAAATAAAGAGACAACATACTCAAACCTATGAGACACGATGAAAGCAGTGCTAAGAGGAAAGTTCATAGCACTAAGTGCACACTTAAAGGAAAGGGAGAAAGCATACATCAGGGACTTAACAGCACACCTGAAAGCTTTAGAAAAAAAAAAAGAACCAGACATGCCCAGGAGGAGTAGAAGACTGGAAATAATCAAACTGAGGGCAGAAATCAACAAAATAGAAACACAGAAAACAGTCCAAAAAAATCAATGAAACAAAAAGGTGGTTCTTGGAGAATATCAACAAGATCGACAAACC
>NW_026068407.1:132834-133765 GCF_014885135.2 Alexandromys fortis | reverse complement strand
AAAAAAAAAAAAAACAGGATAGCCAAAACAATCTTATTCAATAAAGGAATGTTTGGAGGCATTACCATCCCTGACTTCAAACTCTATTACAGAGCTACAGTATTGAAAACAGCTTGGTATTGGCATAAAAACAGAGAAGTCGACCAATGGAATTGAATAAAAGACCCTCACTTTAACCCACAAACCTATGAGCACCTGATTTTCGATAAAGGAGCAAAAAGAATACAATGGAAAAAAGAGAGCATCTTCAACAAATTGTGCTGGCAAAACTGGATGTCAATCTGTAGAAGAATAAAAATAGATCCATGTCTATCACCATGCACAAAACTCAAGTCCAAGTGGATTAAAGACCTCAATATCAGTCCAAACACACTGACCCTGATAGAAGAGAAAGTGGGAAGTACTCTACAACACTTGGGCACAGGAGACCACTTCCTGTGTATAACCCCAGCAGCACAGACTGTAAGGGACTCATTGAATAAATGGGACCTCCGGAGACTTAGAAGCTTCTGTAAAGCAAAGGACACTGTTGCTAAGACAGAAAGGCAACCCACTGACTGGGAGAAAATCTTCACCATCCCCGCAACTGACAAAGGTCTGATGACCAAAATATATAAAGAACTCAAGAAACTAGACTGTAAAAGGCTAATCAACCCAATTATAAAATGGGGCACTGAGCTGAACAGAGATCTCTCAACAGAAGAAGTTCAAATGGCCAAAGGACACCTAAGGTCACGCTTAACTTCCTTAGCGATCAGGAAATGCAAATCAAGACATCTTTAAGATACCATCTTACACCTGTCAGAATGACTAAAATCAAAAACACCAATGATAGCCTTTGCTGGAGAGGTTGTGGAGAAAGGGGTACACTCATCCATTGCTGGTGGGAATGCAAACTTGTGCAACCACTCTGGAAAGCAGTGTGGAGGTT
>NW_026068407.1:123126-131760 GCF_014885135.2 Alexandromys fortis | reverse complement strand
AAAGTATATGTCATATATATACAATTCCATGCATGTAAAAAATATCATGTGTGGGTCATGTTGGATGTGGTCATTTATATATATGGTATTTATTTATTTATTTATTTATTTAAAATTTCCACCTCCTCCCATTTTCCCATTTCCCTCCCACTCCCTCCACTCCCCTTCCCCCTTTCTATCAATTCCTAAAAGTCAGGGTGCCGTTCCTTGTGGGAAGTCCAAGACCCCCCCTCCATCCATGTCTAAGAAGGTGTGCAACCAAACAGACTAGTCTCCCAAAAAGCCAGCGTATGCAGTAGAATAAAAATTTGGTGTCATTATCATTAGCTTCTCAGTCTGCCCTCATTTTCAGCCACATTCAGAGTGTCTGGTTTGATCACATGCTCATTCAGATCCAGTCCAGCTGGCCTTGGTGAGCTCCCATTAAATCAGTCCCACTATCTCTGTGGGTGGACGGAACCCTCGCTGTCCTAACTTCCTTGTTCATGTTCTTTTTCCTTCTGCTCTTCATCTGGGCTTTGGTAGCTAAGTCCAGTGCTCTAATGTGGGTCTCTGTCTCTATCTCCATCCTTTACCAGATGAAGTTTTTATGGTGATATGCAAGATATTCATCAGTGTGGCTATGGGAGAAGGCCAGTTCAGGTACTCTCTCCTCTGCTGCACAAGGACCTAGCTGGGGAAATCCCTTTGGACACCTGGGAACCCCTCTAGAGCCAAGACTCTTGCCAACCCTAAAATGGATCCCTTAGTTAAGACATCTTCTTCCCTGCACCCATATCCACATTTCTTCCATCTCAATCTTCCCATTCCCCCACGCTCTCCCCAAGCCTCCCCTTCTCCATTCTTTCTCCCCATCTCCTCATGCCCCCAACCCACCCCTACCCCCTTGCTCCCAACTTTTGGCCGGCGATCTTGTCTACTTTCAATATGAAGGATAACTATATATTTTTCTTTCCGTTCACCTTATTTAGCTTCTATAGCATTACGAACTATAGGCTCAATGTCCTTTGTTTATGGCTAGAATCCACTTATGAGTGAGTACATACCAAATTCCTCTTTGTGGGTCTGAGTTATCTCACTCAAGATAGTGTTTTCTATTTCCACTCATTTGCATGCAAAATTCAAGATGTCATTTTTTTATTACCACTGAGTAGAACTCTAAAGTGTATATGTGACACACCTTCTTCGTCCATTCTTCTTTTGAGGGGCACCTAGGTTGTTTCTAGGTTCTGGCTATTACAAATAGTGCTGCTATGAACATAGTTGAATGAATGCTTTTGTAGAATGATTGGGCATCTCTTGGGTATATTCCCAAGATTGGAATTGCTGGATCCTGAGGTAGGTTGACTCCCAGTTTCCTGAGAAACTACCACACTGATTTCAAAAGATTCACAAGTTTGTATTCCCACCAGCAATGGATGAGTGTTCCCCTTACTTCACAATCTCTCCAGCATAGGCTATCATTGGTGTTTCTGATTTTAGCCATTCTGACAGGTGTTAGGTGGTATCTCAAATTTGCTTTGATTCGCATTTTCCTGGTCGCTAAGGAGGTTGAACATACCTTAATGCTAATGAGAAAGGGACAACAGCAGCAGAAAGACATTGGATAATGGAAAATTCCACTGAACTATATCAACCAGTTTATTTCAAGGATGTGCTGACCTCACAATGGAAGCCAGGAGATGTGCTGCATTGGGGAAGGGGTTTTGCTCTTGATTCTAAAGATAAGAAAAATTGTGGGTACCCTTAAAATTAATTAAGGTTTGGTTTGATGAGGAGAAACCTCTTTGAATGGAGAAATGACAGTTCATCAACAATGATGATAATCATACAGGTAGTAAGAAAAACATATAGGATGGGGGCAGGGTTCTGTTCTTATCTCTGCAGGAAAACACTCATCTTCAAAAAATTCATGGGATCCTAGATGTTTGAATACAGACAGATGGAAAAAATTACTACCTAATATTGATCAGCAAGAAAATCAAATACGTTTTGCAAGTAACAATGAAAATATATATACTGATACAAAGCTATATAAATTTTGCATGCAAATGGATGGAAATAGAAAACACTATCCTGAGTGAGGTAAGCCAGACCCAAAAAGAGGAACATCGGATGTACTCACTCATATTTGGTTTCTAGCCATAAACAAAGGACATTGAGCCTATAATTAGTGATCCTAGAAAAGCTAAATAAGGAGAACCCAAAGAAAAACATATAGACATCCTCCTGAATATTAACCTTCATCAGGCGATGAAAGGAGACAGAGACAGAGACAGAGACCCACATTGGAGCACCGGACTGAAATCTCAAGGTCCAAATCAGGAGGAGAAGGAGAGAGAGCACGAGCAAAAAATTCAGGACTGTGAGGGGTGCACACACACACTGAGACAATGGGAATGTTCTATCAGGAACTCACCAAGGGCAACTGGCCTGGGTCTGAAAAAGCCTAGGATAAAACCAGACTCACGGAACATAGCGGACAATGAGGACTACTGAGAACTCAAGAACAATGGCAATGGGTTTTTGATCCTACTGCACGTACTGGCTTTGTGGGAGCCTAGGCAGTTTGGATGCTCACCTTAACTAGGCCTGGATGGAGGTGGGTGATCCTTGGACTTCCCACAGGGCGGGGAACCCTGATTGCTCTTTGGGCTGACAAGGGAGGGGGACTTGATTGGGGGAGGGGGAAGGAAATGGGGGGTGGTGGTAGGGAAGAGACAAAAATCTTTAATAAATAAATAAATGGAAAAAAGAACCAAATTAGATGCTATCAGGTCAAAATTATGCTACAGAAATGACAAGGTTTATATAACCTGTGGGAAAATTGGAATTTTTATTTATTTATTTATTTTTGCTGGAAGGTAATTTTAAAAATAAGAAAAATAAAAGCAAACCACTTGAAATATATAATCAAATATTTGTTCTTATATGAATTATAGAAAATATATATACATGTATGTATTTATATTCACAATATATAGAGCTGGTTTTGATGTTGAACTCTGGCTCAGTCTCTCTCTAATTCCAAGCCTGCTGTTAAGAGAAAAACCCAGAGTTTATGTCTCATGTCAGAAGCCATGATATGGAACAGAAGAAAAAAAGAATTTAGAAAACAACTTTATTTTTCTTCATATTTATCACATTTTATTGAATATATGTGTGTATGTCCATATAATTAATGTTTAAGTTTTCTACAATGAACAATGAATTTTCCTGCAGTAATCCTTGAAGTTTCCAGGAAGAAGATGGGGCCCCACAACAACAACTCCATCTGATTGATATGATGTCATGATACTGATAGCGCTACTACAAGACCTGTTTTGGGTACCAGCTGCACATGACATTTCCAACTTGGTTAGCTGAAATGGTGCACATCTTTTACAACATTCAGGCCAGACCTCCACAAAATACTCAGAGACTATTTTCAATCTTACCAGACATTGATCGTGAAATTTAATCATCATTTTACATTCACAGGATCCCCTAGAAAGAACGTCATTCCCATGAAAGCTGGAAGGAATTCTAGAGGACAAAATCCCTTCTCCCAGCAAAGTTAATCCTCAGGCTTAGGGACATCATTTAGGGGTCGATTATAATTGGTATATGGTCGAGGGTTGGGGGAGGAATTTTATGAGATCAGGGATCTTTTTGGGAAAAAAAAATGGGAAAACTGAATGATGGAATAAATGATTGGTATTTGTGAGATATTGTTTATAGACAATTACATTTGTATAGATTTTTGTATGTGGATACAAAGTTAAATTATATTGAATATTGTATGCATGCATGTTTCTACCTCTGTTTAAAATATTTTTATGTATTGATTATATATATATATATTTACCATATTGCAGTATACATTTCTACCTCTGATTAAGATACTTATACATTGTTTACATTTGTAGGTCATTGTCCTAATTTCTTGCACAGTTGTTTATTGTCATAGTCTTTATATTAGAGAGGTATTAAGAATTAAAGATCAATAATCATCTATGTTTGACATATTTATAGTTAGACTAATCAGGTTCTTTAGATACATAGAGATTATATTCTGTATCAATAGATAATCTTCAACCTCTTCAAAGAGCTGTAGAAAGTGGCATTTAATCTAACTTAGAGTTCTGTGGTAGCAAGACACAATTGCTACTGGCAACAGCGATCTATTCCCAAGGGATTGTTGAGCACCAAAGACACTCCACTTGGAGCTTGCCTTCTTAGCAAAACCAGCCTTTGGGCAAGGAACTGCCCATTCCTCTCCCACTGACAAAATACATAGTATCCAGATATGGATAAGCAGAACTGTCAAATCTGGCCAAGACAGGGTAAGACGGTTTTAAAAAAAAATGCCTTTAAAAATAATTGGCCAGTTATTCCAGGCCTTAGCCAAAGTTGGTTGCTTCAACGTTGCAAACGTGACTTTGGACGATTGCCCAGGAAGCCAGTTGTCTCTGTGATTTGTTGCGTGCTTTGGAAGTTGTTTGATTGCACTTCCTAATTACTCAGGTAACATTATTTCCCATCTCAGATCTTAGATGGGGTTGAAGACTAGATAAATGTAGTTACTTTCCTCTCATGACTTGGCCAAGTTATTTATTATACAAGCCTTAAGCTAGTTAGCCTAGGATATTTGTTCTTAATGTATATAATTTTATAGTAGGTTTAGAACTCTCTTATTTAAATGAAAGAGGGATGTGCTGTGGGAAGGTTACAGCTAATACCTACCTGCCTACTGGGGTGTGGCCTCAAGAACTATTTACCTGGAGGTGGAAGTGTATCTGGTGCTTCCTTCCTCTCTCTGCTTGCCACTGGACCCCGTTTTTGACTGTTCAGTTTGCTTTTGGATCTGATCTTCAGCCATCGTTCAAGCAGAACTTCCTGACATTGTAAAGTCTACCCCTTAATAAACACCTATCTGTTTTCTAAGTTCTGAGTTAGTTTGAGATTCTTGTTTTTGTTAAGCGTCCAATCATTTCTGCCCTCAAAAGGGAATATAAGGGAAAAGGAGAAGAGAGGGTGGAGGAGGAGGCAGGAGTGGAAAGGGCAGGAGAAAAGAGTAGGGAGGAAAACCTAAGGAAAAGGGATGGAAAGTAAAACCTGAAGTGGTTGGAGGGAAGAGGTAGGAGGAAGGAAGAGAAGAGAGAAGGGAAAAGAGATAGGGAAATGGAGAGAGTAGTGAAGAGGAGGGAAGGGGAAGAAAGAGGTAATAGAATGGAGGGAATATGGAAGGGTAGAAGAGAGGAAAAACAAGTAGAGAAAGGAGGAAAGATGAAAGAGGTAGGAATATGGAAGAGAAGAAAAGAGAGAAGAGAAGAGATGAAGTAAATAGAAGGAAAGAAGAATCAAAGAGGAGGCAGAGAATAGTAAGAAGAGATGGGGTAGAGACAAGGGAGAAAGGAAGCCAGTGGAGAAATATCAGAAGAGTATGGGTTAGGTTAGAAGAAGAATGAGGAGGAAGCAGGAAGAGTTAGGAAGATCACAAAAGGGGAGAAGAAGGCAGTCGAGAGTGTAGGGGAGAGGAGAATGTAGGAGAGAGGAGAGAAGAGTGTAGAACAGGAAGAAATATGGAAAAAGATGGAGATGAGAAGGATATATCAGGTGGAAGGTGTGAAGATGAGGGAACATGAAAAAAGAAGGAAGAGGAAAGAGAACAAAGGAAATTGAGAGGGAAAAGGAAGGAAGTGGATGGAGCAAGAAAGCAGAAGAAGAAGAGATGAGGAAGGGTTGAGTGAAGGTAAGATGAAGGAAGAGATAAGAGAAAGAAGCACCGAGAAGGGTTGTTGCAGGAAAGAACTCCAAGGTTGTAGACAGAAACCAGAGATCTCTGAGGGGCAAGGCATGAGTCTAAGACATCAGAGGGAATAGGCTTGAGCCAGGACCTCTGTGGGACTGGGCTTTAGACTGGCGAATCAAAGGGAATAGATGGGAACCAGAAATCTATGGGTCTGAGCATGAGTCTGGTACCTCTGAGGGAGTAAGCCTGAGCCGGATAATCTGTGGGTCTGTGAGCACCTAAGCCCGAGAACTCTAAGGAAGTAGATGGAACCAGAGATCTTTGCAGAACCAACTCCCAGCCAGGGATCTCTGCAGGAGTGGATACAGACCAGAATTTGCAGAAAAAGGTCAAAGCCAACAACCTAGACAAGAGCAGGCCTGAGACAGAAAACTCTAAGGGAGTGGGGCAAAGCCTGGGGGTGCTGAGTGGCCTCCAGGAACATGGAGTGACCAGAGGGATAACAGGAACTGTGGCACTAACTGTACCATGAGGAACAACTATCTGAGCCTTGGATTCACTGACACCTAGATTCACCAACAAAATCACTGACAGCCACAACCACACCTATTAGAATAAAAGATGATTAGAACAGACAGGAGGACAATTGAAACTGAATAGAAGACCTGGATATCAATCCACACGTCTTCAAACATCTGATTTTTGACAAAGACGCAAATATTATTAAATGTAAAATAGAAAGCATATTTAACAAATGGTGCTGTCATAACTGGATATCAACATGTAGAAGAATGAAAATAGACCCATATCTATCACCATGTACAAAACTCAGGTCAAAATGGATAAAAGACATCAACATAAAGCCAAACACACTTATAGAAGATAAGTGGGAATTATGCTTGAATACATTGGCACAGGAGACCACTTCCTAATTATAACCCCAGCGGCATAGACAGTGAGAGAAACAATTAATAAATGGGACCTCCTGAACCTGTAACGTTTCTGTAAAGCAAAGGACAAGGTCAACAAGACAAAATGATAGCCTAGAATGGAAAAAGACCTTCAATTACCCCACATCAGACAGAGGTCTGATTTCCAAAATATACAGAGAGCTCAAGAAACTAATCACCCAAAGAGCACATAATCCAATTAAAAATGGAGTACAGACCTAAACAGAGAACTCTCAACAGAGGAATCTAAAATGGCTGAAAGACACTTAAGGAAATGTTCAACATGCTTAGTCATCAGAGAAATGGAAATCAAAACAACTCTGAGATTCCATCTTACTCCTGTAGGAATGGTCAAGATCAAAAACACTGATGACTGGTTATGCTGGAGAGGTTGTGGGGAAAAGGGAACACTTCTGCATTGTTAGTTGGAATGCAAGCTGTTACACAACCTATCAATGTCATTGTGGTGATTTCTCAGAAAATTAGAAAGCAACATCCCTCAAGAACCAGTAATACCACTATTGGGTATATATACAAAAGATACTCAATCATGCTACAAGAACATGTGCTCACCTATGTTCATAGCAGCATTTTGTGTCATAGCCAGAATCTGGAAATAACCTAAATGCCCCTCGATTGAAGAATGGATAAGCAAAATGTGGTACATATACACAATGGAGTACTACACAACAGAAAAAAAATAACAACATCTTGAATTTTGCAGGAAAATGGATGAAGCTAGAGAACATTATTTTGAGTGAGGTAACCCAGACAAAGAAAGACAATTATCTCCTACATTTCCTGGTCATCCTGCAGGGGCTATACTGCCTGATACCTCCTCTCTCTTCCTATCCCACCCAGCTTGCATCCACAACTCTCCCCCCTCCGTCTGACTCCCTCCCCCCTTTGACCACATAACATCTCCCAGCTCAGCCTGTTCAGGCTCTGAGACCGAATCCGAATGGGGAGGGCAACCGGGAGGGTGGTAGCTCCTTTGTCTCAATAGCCTGCGTGCAGCAAGCAAGGTAGTCCCTTTGTTTACGAGCCACCCAAGCAGCAAGGAGATCCGATACGGGCACCAGGAGAGACATCAGGCTTGCATCCACAACCCACCCAGAGCGGTGCTGAGGAGTTCCATCTGGACGGTTGTCCATGTTTGGGTGCTGAGGAGTTCCAGCTTGATGGGATGGTCCCTGCTTCTACACTAAAGAGATACACCCAGAGACTCAGTCACAGCAAAGACTGGACCAAGACACCAGGCCTCTCCTGGCTCCATTTGAAGGAGGAGATGGGAAGGCGCCAATGCAAGACATCCTCCAACAACCTGAAAGGCAACATGACTTCACCAGAATCAAGGGATCCCGAAATAAGAAGAATTGTACACCCTACTCCAGAAGAATTAGAAGAAACCGACTCAAAAGTGAATTATATGAAAATAATAGAAGACCTTAAGCAGGAGGTGAAAAACTGCCATAAACAATTAGAGATTACAAACAAAAAGGTAGAGGAAATGAATAAATCGCTTAAAGATACCCAAGAAAATCAAGAGAAACATGAAAAAGCAATCAGACAGGTACGGGAAGCAGTTCAAGACTTGAAGAATGAAATGGAAGTAATGAAGAAAACACAAACCGAGGGAAGATTGGAGATGGAAAATCTGGGTAAACGAACAGGAACTACAGAGACAAGTACTACCAACAGAATACAAGAGATAGAAGAAAGAATATCAGATACTGAAGATACCATAGAGAAAATAAACACACTGATCAAAGAAAACAGCAAAACCAACAAATTCTCATCACAAAACATTCAGGAAATATGGGACACAATAAAAAGACCAAACCTAAGAATAATTGGAGTAGAAGAAGGAGAAGAGGTGCAACTCAACGGCCCAGAAAATATATTTAATAAAATTATAGAAGAAAACTTTCCCAACCTAAAGAAAGATGT
>NW_026068407.1:118817-122858 GCF_014885135.2 Alexandromys fortis | reverse complement strand
GAGAACTAAGAGAATTAATGGAGGTAATGAATCAATTGGATTTAACAGACATCTATAGAATATTCCACCCAAATAGAAAAGAATATACCTTCTTCTCTGCAGCTCATGGAACCTTCTCGAAAATTGACCACATACTCGGTAACAAAGCAAACTTCCACAGTTACCAAAGAATATTAGTAACCACCTGTGTCTTAACAGATCACCATGGATTAAAGTTAGAATTCAACAACAATGCTACCCCCAAGAAAGCCTACAAACTCATGGAAAATGAACAGTCAACTCCTGAACCAAGGAAGAAATAAAGAAAGAAATTAAAGTCTTCCTTGAATTCAATGAAAATAAAGAAACAACATATTCAAACTTATGGGACATTATGAAAGCACTCCTGAGAGGAAAGTTCATAGCACTAAATGCCCACTTAAAGAAAACAGAGAAAGCACACAATGGAGACTTAACAGCCCACCTGAAAGCTCTAGAAAAAAAAAAGGAGCAGACTCACCTAGGATGAGTAGAAGACTGGAAATAACCAAACTAAGGGCTAAAATCAACAAAATAGAAACACAGAAAACAATCCAAAGAATCAATGAAACAAAAAGCTGGTTCCTGGAGAAAATCAACAAGATTGATAAACCCCTATCCAAACTAATCAAACAGTAGAGAGAGAATATGCAAATTAATAAGATCAGAAATGAAAAGGGGGACATAACCACAGACACAGAGGAAATTCAGAGAATCATTAGATCTTACTACAAAAGTCTGTATGACACAAAACTAGAAAATGTAAAAGAAATGGACACTTTTTTAGATAAATACCATATACCAAAATTAAACCAGGACCAGGTGGAAAATCTAAATAGACCTGTTAGTCGAGAAGAATTAGAAGCTGTTATAAAAAACCTCCCTACCAAAAAGAGCCCAGGACCAGATGGTTTCAATGTGGAATTCTACCAGAACTTTCAAGAAGACTTAATACCTATACTTAAGGTATTTCACAATATAGAAACAGAAGAGTCATTACCAAATTCCTTTTATGAAACTACAGTTACTCTGATACCAAAACCACACAAAGACTCTACCAGCAAAGAGAATTACAGGCCAATCTCACTCATGAACATCAACGCAATAATCCTCAACAAAATACTGGCAAACAGAATCCAAGAACACATTAGAAAAATTATCCATTATGATCAAGTAGGCTTCTTCCCAGAGATGCAGGGTTGGTTCAGCATACGAAAATCTATCAATGTAATCTATCATATAAATAAGCTGAAAGAAAAAAAATATGATCATTTCATTAGATGCTGAAAAAGCTTTTGACAAAATTCAACATCCCTTTATGATAAAAGTCTTAGAGAGATTAGAGATACAAGGGTCATACCTAAATATAATAAAAGCTATATACAGCAAGCCGACAGATAACATCAAATTAAATGGAGAGAAACTCAAAGCTATCCCACTAAACTCAGGAACAAGACAAGGCTATCCACTCTCGCCATACCTCTTCAATATAGTGCTTGAAGTTCTAGCAATATCAATAAGACAACATAAGGGGATCAAGGGGATTCGAATTGGAAAGGAAGAAGTTAAACTTTCGTTATTTGCAGATGATATGATAGTGTACATAAGTAACCCCCAAACCTCCACCAAAGAACTCCTACATCTGATAAACACCTTTAGTAATGTGGCAGGATACAAGATCAACTCCAAAAAATCAGTTGCCCTTTTATACACAAAGCATATGGAAGCAGAGAGGGAAATCCAAGAAGCTTCACCTTTCACAATAGCCACAAACAGCATAAAATATCTTGGGGTAACTCCAAGAAAGGAAGTGAAAGATCTATTTGACAAGAACTTTAAAGCATTGAAGAAAGAAATTGAAGTGGAAACCAGAAAATGGAAGGATCTGCCCTGCTCTTGGATTGGGAGGATCAACATATTAAAAATGGCAATTCTACCAAAGGCAATTTATAGATTCAATGCAATTCCTATCAAGGTCCCATCAAAATTCTTTACAGATCTTGTGAGGACAATAATCAATTTTTTATGGAAAAACAAAAAACCCAGGATAGCCAAAACAATCCTATACAATAAAGGATCTTCTGGAGGCATTACCATCCCTTACTTCAAACTCTATTACAGAGCTACAGTAATGAAAACAGCTTGGTATTGGCATAAAAACAGAGAAGTCGACCAATGGAATCACATAGAAAACTGGAATTTTAACCCACAAACATATGATCACCTGATTTTTGATAAAGGAACTAAAAGTATACAATGGAAGAAAGAAAGCATCTTCAACAAATTGTGCTGACACAACTGGATGTCAACCTGTAGAAGAATGAAAATAGACCCATATCTATCACCTTTCACAAAACTCAAGTTTAAATATATCAAAGACCTCAATATCAGTCTGAACACACTGAACCTGATAGAAGAGAAAGCGGGAAGTACCCTACAACAGATGGGCACAGGAGATCGCTTCCTATGTATAACCCCAGCAGCACAGACTCTAAGGGCAACATTGAATAAATGGGACCTACAAAAGCTGAGAAGCTTCTGTAAAGCAAAGGACACTGTCACTAAGACAAAAAGGCAACCTACTGACTGGGAGAATATCTTCACCAACCCTGCAACAGACAAAGGTTTGATCTCCAAACTATATAGAGAACTCAAGAAGCTAGACTTTAAAATGCTAATTAACCCAATTAAAAAATGGGGCACTGAACTGAACAGAGAATTCTCAAAAGAAGAAGTGTAGGGATAAGTCCCACCCCTTAGGGGGCGCGTTCACCTCAGGCTAAATTTTGCCTATAAATTTGGCTAGCATGCTCCCAGCCCTCACTTCCGCTTTCCTGGTCTCCGGGGGAACAGTGGTTCTGTAAGTCTATTCCTCCATTAAAGCTGTCTATATTTTGACAATCTGTCTGCATTCGCTTATGCCGTTACATTTTGGCGTCCAATGTCGGGCTATTTTGCCCCCGACTCAAGCGCATAGCCTGCTAGCTAACACAGCACGCTCCCGGGTGTTGTTTTCTTAGTTCGTGACTGGGGCCCCAGGGCTGAGTCCGAGATACACTAGGGCCTTCAGGCCCATAATATCCAGAGAGGCAGGTGGATCTCTGTGAGTTCGAGGCCAGCCAGGAGGTGGTGGTGCACGCCTTTAATCCCAGCACTTAGGAGGCAGAGACAAGTGGATCTCTGTGAGTTCAAGTCCATCCTGGTCTACAAGAGCTAGTTCCAAGACAGGCTCCAAACCACAGAGACCACCACTGGCAGGAACCAGTCGTTGCAGGTAAAAGAAAAAATTTTCTTTTATAATTAAAATGTCTGAACACATTACCATTCAAGAATTTAACAGTTTTTTTTAAATTGTACCATGTGGGAGATTTTACAAGAGGTGTCTATCACCCCACATCTATGGATCTTTCTGGGATTCGTAGTTTTCCTTGGCATTATATGGTTTGATAATAGAAATATGATAAAGTCTTTATGAGCAGAGCTTGCAAGCTTAAAAACAATTGAGAATGACAACAATCTTCTCAAGAATCAGTTAGAATTTCTCCAGGAAGAGAACAGATCTTTGTTTAACATGACTCGATCAACTGAGCAAAATTTAAAAAAAAGGTACAGGCTGATATTAAGGAGAAATTCATTACTATAGAAGAGGGAACAGCTGATTTGGATCATAAGCTCCAGTCCCTTTCTGTAGGAACTGAAATATTACAGGCTGATATTAAGGAGAAATTCATTACTATGTAAGAGGGAACAGCTGATTTGGATCATAAGCTCCAGTCCCTTTCTGTAGGAAATGAAACACTAGTGGCTGATATTAAGGAGAAACTCATGACTATGGAAGAGGGAACAGCTGATTTGGGTTGTAAGCTTCAGTCCCTTTCTGTAGGAACTGAAACATTAACTGAGAGAATCAAAACTGCTGAATGTGACAATTGGATTTTGTCTAAAGCTTATGACAGATTAGCAGAAAGATTGTCAATACAAGAAGGCACGGTTTATGCCATAAAAATTATGTCCAAAGATGAG
>NW_026068407.1:104160-111810 GCF_014885135.2 Alexandromys fortis | reverse complement strand
GGCTGATGAGAAACCAAGGACAATGGCAAGGGGTTTTGATCCTTCTTCATGTTCTGGCTTTGTGGGAGCCTAGCCAGTTTGGATGTTCACCTTCCTAGACATGGACGGAGGGGGGAGGACCTTGGAATTTCCATAGGGCAGGGAACCCTGACTACTCTTTGGACTGGAGAGGGAGGGGGAGAGGAGTGGGGGAGGGGAAGAAGGGTAGGGGGAGGGGGAGAGAAATGGGAGGCTGGGAGGAGGCGGAAACTTTTTTTCCTTTTCTAAATAAAAAAAAAAGATTTAGTCACTAAAAATAAAAGAAATACAATTATCATATGTACTCACTCAAAAATGGTTTTTAAATATAAAGCAAAGAAAACCAACCCACAAATCACAATCCCAGAGAACTTAGACAAAAATGAGGACACCAAGAGAGACATACATATATCCAATCTGCATGAGAAGTAGAAATTAGAAAACAACAAGATCTCCTGAGTAAATTGGGAGCATGGGGAGTTTGGTGGAGGGTTGAAGATGGGAGGGAAGTGGAAGGGAGGGGAGCAGAGAAAAATGTAGAGCTCAATAAAAAGGGAAGCAGATTGATGAGAAAGAGGGAGGGGAGAGAGAAATGAAGGGAGAAGAAAGGAGGGAAAATGGAAAGTGGGAAAAAAGGCAGTGGTGGTGAGGGTGGAAGCAGGGCAATGGGGAAGAAAGAAGGAGAATAAGATGGAGGAAGGGAAGTAAATAAGAGGGAAGGAGGAAGGAAGAAGGAAGCCTGTGGATTAGGGAAGGTGAGATAGTAGTGAAGAAGGAAAAGATGAGGTAGCAGATAAGAGGAAGGAAGGGTGGACAAGATGAGGGAATAAAGAAGATGAGGAAAGAGAGAATATAAAGGAAAAGGGAAAAGAAGCTAAATGACAAAAGAGTGAATGAAGAGAAGGAAGACTAAGTATATGCATGGGTACAGGAAGGAAGAAGAGGGGAAGATAGAAGAGGAAGAGGAAAGGGGAGAAGAGGGACGAATAGTTAAGAGGGATGAAGAGTGAAGGGAGCAGTAGGGCAAAGGAAATATGGAACAAGGGGAAGCAGAGAAGAGAGAAGAGAAGGAAAAAGAAGGGTGAAGTCATGAAAAGGAAAGAGTGCAAAGAAGGTAAGGGAAAAGAAAAGGGTAGGGTTGAGTGAAGAGGAAGAAAGAGAAGGTAATTTCAAAGAGTCAAGAAAAAATGTCAGGAAGGTTTGATTCAGACAGAAGAAGGAAAGGAAGAACAGAGGGAAGAGAAGGAAGAAATATATGAGGTACGAGGGAAGAACAGGGGGAAAGGTGGAAAAAGGTAAGAAGAAATAGAATCATTAATTATTTCAGAAACATGGAGAGAGTCACACTGTGGGAGGAGGGGCCCCTGGTAACTAGGGGATGGATTATCCCAAAGAGCCTCAAAGGATGTTAAGTTTAGGAGGAGCCAGGCTGGCTAGTGGATAAGGGTGTTAAGTGACCTGTTACACACCCCCATCTGTCTCCAGGCTCCTCTCAAACATGGTAGAGTGGATGAGAATCCTGAGCCAGAGGCAGACCTGGTCAGAGGCAGAATCTTGGCTTTGCAGTTTCCTAGGAAGCCCACTGAGATTGCAATGGTGTTTGTTATGCAGTTTGAGTGGGGGATTTGCATCTGTCAGATCCTAAAGTGAGTGAGAAGCAGAGCTACAGGTAACCCTGAATTACTATTATAAACCCTGGGAGAGGAGCTTTGCATATCATCCCAGTGTGGGGATCTTTCAAGGTTCTCTGTCTCCATGGAAACATCTTTGCTAATTCCCTGTAGTAATATAGCTCTAAAGAAGACAGATGTCCTGAACATGCTTGCAATAGTTGAAGGGGCAGTGTAGCGGTTTAGGGTGCTACAAGGAGCAAGCTACCATTCAGGGTCAGGCCACAAGCATCGCTCTTCCTCTCTCTCTAACCCATGGCAGGTACCCCTTGTACCTAGAATGTGATGAGCCTTTAGTTGCAAGGACATCTAAAGCCACGTACTCTACCCCTAAGGGTAGTTTTCTGGTGAATTCTCAGTGGTGCTGAGTTTGGCTTAACCACATTTGCCTATTTCAGCCAAAGGCCTTTAATGATGAAACCTGAGGGAAGGCCTTTCAGGGACTCTTCAGCATCTGCCAGCTCCATTCGAAAGGAGCTGCAGTAGGTGGTTAAGACCCTCCTTAGTGTGAGCAAACAACCAGGAGACTGCAGTGACTAAAGATAAAAACCACTTCCTGGCCAGGCGATGGTGGCACACGCCTTTAATCCCAGCACTCGGGAGGCTCAGGCAGGCAGATCTCTGTGAGTTCGAGACCAGCCTGGTCTACAGAGATAGTTCCAGGACAGGCTCCAAAGACACAGAGAAACCCTATCTCGAAAAAACAAACAAACAAACAAACAAACAAAAAAACAAAAAAACAAAAAAACACTTCCTGAAGTAAAGAATTTCTATGGAGGAAGTCTGACAGGGAAGTGGAGCAGTGGAAAGGGGAAAAAACAATTAGTGACCCCAAGACCAGCTTTTGAATACTTCCAGAACACAAGGAAAAACACAAGATAATGGTTACACCTGAGAAGATGACATACCCAGAGAAGTTATGCATACTTTCTGACCTGTGGTCCAAGGTGAGTGTTTGGTCAGTAGCATCACCTCAGCTCCCTAATACCCCTTTGTATAAAAAGTCTGGATTGTTTGCCTGGGGGCTTCACCCCAGCTCCTGGCACAAGTTCCCTCCCCTGGGAGTTGCCTTAGTCCAAACTCCACCCCTGAGAAAGCCTGTCAAATGGAGACCCCTCCCCAGGGAAGGTCGAAACCACTCCCACAGCCTATTTAATGCCCCCCCCCCCAGAGAATGAACACATGTCCTTGAGGATTTGTGTGGTCTCCCCTTCCCTCTGTTCCCCTCTCCATGCTTTTCTGGGGCCACCTGGGAGCACTGTGTTTAACCAGGTGATCTTTTAATTTTGTTTTATTTAGTCTGATTGGGATTATTTGAGTCAGCAAAGAGGTTCATCTAAGAGAAAATACTTAACATTCGCGGGTCCCATGGGTGAGGAGAGGGCCTATCCCCTACTGTCTCTTCCCTTCTCCATGCATTCCTGGGGCCACCATAGAACACTCCATTAAACGTGGGCATCTTTAATTTGGTCTGATTGGGAATACATTTTGGTTGGATAGGTTCGGCTAAGAGAAAGTACCTAACAGTGAGGGTGAGGGATGGGAGGTGGGGTGGCTGCAGAAGTCACAGGCAGAGCAAGAAGATAAAGAATCACATCCTTCATCCTCCCAAGGTGAAGGCAAGGATAGCCCATTAAACAGATGGGGCTGAGGCTCTGAGGTAATAAGTCTGCACAACAATTAAAGTGTGTGAGTTCCTACCTTGGGATATAGATGTATCACCCAGCATGCCTTAGCAAGAGCAGCTGGCAAGTGATGCGGGGTGTGTGGCTACCAGTAGGTTGCCCATGCTCCAGTGACTGGCCCCACACCCAGCATTAACTGAACTCTGTATAGGAAGATGGGAGAGGGGTGTGTGGGACTGGAAGTGGGGAAAGTTGTAGAGGCAAATAGAAGATGGGCAAGATCAAAGCACATTTTATACATGATGACATCTTAAAAGAGTAAATAAAAATACTATTTTTAAAAAGCCAAAATGGCTCAGTAGTACTCCTAATAGCACAAGAACCCACGCCAACTCAGAAGTTGCAGCCTAGGGCAGAAGCTAAGCTGAGGGAGAGTGGTCAGCACGGGCCTGGGATCCTGCTTCCTCAAGTGTTTCATAAAAAATATGAAGAGGCATTTGGGGTTGTTCTCTGTGCTTTTTCATTGTAAAGAACAAAGGCTTCAGAAGCACATGGGTGGATTTTTAGTTCATTTAAGTGTTTTACCTTTTAACTGAGTCCAATCATGACGATTAAAAGACAACATGAAGGGCAAGTACTTGGTCTCATCCAGGCCTCTGCATAAGGACCCAGAGGAATAACCCAGACTGCCAAGTACAAGGATTTCGAGCAGAGGGCAGCATAGACCCAGGTATAAGCATCCTAGTGCCTATACTCCCTATACTCCCTTGTGTTCTGATTTGTTAATTGTTTAAACATAAGCACAGAAGAGCAGAAAGCAAGGCCAATCTGCTCTGTGACCTCATGTGCTACTCTCACAGTAAACAGGAGGTATATAGACAGCCAACCACAGCTCTGAAAGAGCCACAAAGGAAAGCTACAGTGTTTCCAGGGGCCATGTCATCTGCAAGACCAAGCACTGGGATTAAAGGCTTGGGCTGCCACACTCAACTGGGATAACATATTTTATTATAATAGAACCACAGCACTAGAAATTGGAGTCAAAGTCTACCTCATTGCTAACCACTAAGAGCAACTGCTCTGGGGTGGCTAGGCTATGGCCTGTATGGAGGCCTGGAGTTCTATTGCCAGCACCCATCTGTGCTGTGTGGATCACCACCCTTTGCAGCTCTAGTTCCAGGGCATCTGGTGGCTCTGGCCTTTACATGTGCTTGTGTGCATGCGCATATATCCTCCACTCTCATAATTAAAAAATAAATTCAGTCTTTAAGAAACTACCACCGGCTGGTTGTTTATGTAGTGTTAGGCATGAATGCCCACAGATACCCTAAGAGACTATTAGAATATCCTACTCTTTCAACTGCACGGCTCTGTGAAGCTAGATTTTCCTCCTGTCCTCAGCCATAGCCACTCATAACTGTGTGAATTCAGGACTAACTCTAAGACTCTACCTGTCTCTCATGCAGCCCGGCATTACCGAGGCCTGCAGGAACATAGATTGACACCAATCTTCTATTTTTTTTTTTTTTTGCTTCAGAAATACTTTGTGGTTGTTGGGTTTTGTTTTTGTTTTTTCCAGACAGGGTTTCTGTCCTGAAACTAGTTCTATAGACCAGGCTGGCCTCGAACTCAGAGATTTCTCCACCTCTACTTCCCCAAGTGTGAGGATTAAAGGTAGGTGTCACCAATACCTGGCTCAGAAATACATTTTTATATAGTTATATGACCAAACAACTCATTTCCCTTTAAGTAAAGTTTTTACAATTATTGGTTTTAGCTATGAATAATGTACAAGTAGGTAGATATAAACATAGACACAGACCTTTGGAAGTTCTTAGTTATCCTTAAGGTTAAAATATCTAATGGGTGGAGACCCTCTCTCTGCCTTAGGTCTCAGCAGAGATGACATATGTCTATGACCTTATGACCTGTGGCTATGTTCCTTTACCAAAAACTCCTCAGCCACAGCAGACCATTTCCTCTCCTTGCCCCAATTCACATTCTTTCTCTCTCCTAATATTTAATCCATGAATCCCCCCACCCCTGTGCCAGCTCTAAGAGATCCTGCCATCCTGAACCTTTCCAATGGCAGGTCCCACTGTAGCCTTACCCTGTGCTTTGGATATCTGAGCATGTCCAGTCCTTGCTTTCTGAATCCTGGTCACCATCTTCCAATTCTTGGTTGAGTCATTCTTCCTCTGAGTGCTCTGATCCACCACTTTGAGCTTCTTCTGGACTCTTTGTCCAGTTGAGGCCACCCCTGGGCCAAGAGAGACTCATGAATGGATGTCCCCAGTGGAATTTCCCTTCTTTCACAGACTTCTTTCCCCATTCCACCCTCCCTTTTCAGATCCCTATGCCTCACTTTTCTTTTTCTTTTTTTTTCCTGATGTGCACCATGCTTTCTCCCCCCAAATATGTTCTCCATATGTTCTCATTCCAGGGACCTCTAAGAAGAATTAACTAGATAAATATGGGAGGGTTATTGGGGCTTGGGGCGTTGCTTTCTGTTTCATGTTTGTAAGACTCCTGAACCATGAGGTGGAGTCAGAACCAACTGGCAAAGCCCCTGCATTCTTCAGATGGGGAGGGAGAGCCTTCCATGTAGCATGCATGTGCAGAACAGACAACATTTAAAGACTGAGAGATACCTATTGTGGGTAAAGCATACAGACGTACAGGAGGGACAGGCACAGTGCCTGCCATGAAGGCAGCTCCCAGGAGTGCCACTGGAGTGTGTGGCTGAGGCCCAGAAGTTCTGCTGGGGGACCAGTGGGCTTCACTGAGGAGAGGGAGAGCACAGTGCTTTTCATTGCTAGGACTTAGTAAGTGAACATCACAGGACAGCTACAGCCCACTGGCACGGGGCTCCTCTCCAGAGCTCTTCTGGCACTTGTCTCATGAGCTGCCTGTGGTGGTTAAAAAGAAAATGGCACCCAAAGGGAATGGCATTATTAGGAGCGTGGCTTTGTTGGAGTAGAAATGGCTTTTTTAGAGAAAGTATGTCATTGTGTTGAGGTCTCGTATATGCTCAAACCATATCCAGTGTCTCAGACCACTTCCTGCTGCAGGCAGGTCAAAATATAGGACTCCCGGATACTTCTCCAACGCCATGTCTGCCTGCAAACCACCATATTGCACCATGAAAATGTAAGCCACCCAAGTAAATGTGTTTCCTTTATAAGAGTTGCTATGGTCATGGTGTCACTTCACAGCCAAGAAACTCTAAGACATGGCCCCTCAGGGCTAGGATTAAGGCTCTTTTACATTTTATCTCACAGAGTGAAGTTGTTAATTCTACCTTTAGTTTGGAAGGATGGTGCAATGAGCCCTAATAATATCCAACCCCCCTTCTAGCCCTTCAAACTCCTGCTGGATTTCCTCCCTTCCCCTTCCTACTTTAATGCTTTTCTAAAATAGCCCACTGAGTTTGATTAATGCTGCTCATATATACACAGTGTGGGACAATCCATTTTGAGCATGGAATACTATTAGGAGCTACACTCCATGATAAAATATTGCCTGTCGAGTTCCTGCGAGTTTCTTCCTGCTCTCTACATCTGGCCTCTGGCCTCTGGCCTCTAGCCACTTCCCTCGTGTCATGGTCCCGAAACGGAAATCTGCGTTTCTGCCTCAGTCCAAGAAACCCAAATCGGCTCCGTCCCCGAAACTGGAGGACAAGGCTGCCTCTCCCGGCCTGCCAAAGGGAGAAAAAGAACAGCAAGAAGCAATTGAACACATTGATGAAGTACAAAATGAAATAGACAGACTTAATGAACAGGCAAGTGAGGAAATACTAAAAGTAGAACAAAAATATAGCAAACTCCACCAACCGTTTTTTTCAGAAGAGGTCAGAATTGATCGCTAAAATCCCAAATTTTTGGGTAACCACATTTGTCAACTATCCACAAGTGTCTGCACTGCTTGGGGAGGAAGACGAAGAGGCTCTGCATTATTTAAAAAGAGTTGAAGTAATAGAATTTGAAGACATTAAATCAGGTTACAGAATAGATTTTTATTTTGATGAAAATCCCTACTTCGAAAATAAAGTTCTCTCCAAAGAATTTCATCTGAATGAGAGTGGTGACCCATCCTCAAAATCCACTGAAATCAAATGGAAATCTGGAAAGGATTTGACAAAACGCTCGAGTCAAACACAGAATAAGGCCAGCAGGAAGAGACAACACAAAGAGCCAGAGAGCTTCTTTACCTGGTTTACTGACCACTCTGATGCAGGTGCAGATGAGTTAGGAGAGGTCATCAAAGACGACATTTGGCCAAACCCCTTGCAGTACTATTTGGTTCCTGATATGGACGATGAAGAGGGAGAGGCAGAA
>NW_026068407.1:98713-103412 GCF_014885135.2 Alexandromys fortis | reverse complement strand
AGTTTTTTGGTTTTCACTGGAAGGAAAAGATGCTCATTTTAAATGTTGAAGTGTACAAGTTGCTTTGTTACAATAAAACCAATGTGTACACACACAAAAAATATATTGCCTATCACCCAGTGTCATAAACTGCCAATGATCCTGTATGGGGCTTTTGCAAGCAACCACAATCACTGTCGAGTTCTAAGTGCAGCAGGTCCGGATGATGCTGTTTCTTAGCACTCCTTTCTGAGTTCTGGCCCTTACAGTCTTCCTATCCACTTGGAAAATGAACATCTCTTAAAAATAACAGCCAAAGCATTCATTCTGCGTAGGTATCAGCCAAAGCACAGGGTATGAGGCATATGTGTGTAAGTGAGTATAGCATGGCTCATACCAACTCAGATGAAGGTCAGAGATTAAATGTTGAGAAAAACCTTTTGCCACCCACTGTAGGATCTGGGAATGAAATTCAGGATATTAGACACAGGCATCAAGTTGCTTTACCCAATAATCCATCTTGCCAGCCCCCATGAACTCTTCATGATGAAAGTGTACATGAGACATTTCTCTGTTGCTTGTATTTTTCGTCTTCGAATAGATCGACTTTCTTTGCTGATTCCCTTAGATACACCCTTAATGTTCTGGAAGATCTTCGCGAAGGTCAGAAAGTGAATGATGACATCTTTGTAAACTGGGTGAACAGAACATTGAGTGAAGCTGGAAAGTCAACTTCCGTTCAGAGTTTTAAGGTCAGTATACTGATTGTTATACATTATATTTGCTAGATAATAGCAATTATTTTAAGGATATCTTTGGGTTTATTTGTAAGAATTATTGTTGAGTTTTGCCAAGATTTTTCTTCCCTTGCCCAGCCTTACATCAAGAACACATAATTTGTAAGTAGTGAAATTCTTAGATTTTTTGTTCCCTTTTTTAATAGGACAAGACGATCAGCTCCAGTTTGGCAGTTGTGGATTTAATTGATGCCATCCAGCCAGGCTGCATTAACTATGACCTTGTTAAGAGTGGGAATCTTACTGAAGATGACAAGCACAATAATGCCAAGTAAGGGCAATTGCTCCATGTCGTACAAAGAACACTGGTATTATAGCTAGGGAATCCACTCTAATTTGGGTTCTCTCCCTGGATAGTGATAGTATCTGGAAAAGATCTTTTTATTTGAATGGCTTTATTGAGATCCCATTCACAGACATACAATTCACTCATTTAAGTACAGTATCTAATGGTTTTGACCTTGTTCACACTGTTTCATCAATCACCACAATCAATTTTAGAACACTTAACAAATAATAACACAACCTTCCTGAGCATCGCTCCTCATTGTCACTGCACTCTACTCCCGAGCACGCAGCAAACAACTTAGGTTCTAGCGGTGTGTGCCTATTCTTGACCATTTCATCTTTTCACTATTTACCATCAATTATATATCCCTGTCACCGACATCTCCCCATTTTACTTCTCCACATAAATACCCAAGCCTCTGTCCTTTAGTGAGAATAACGTTGTGGAGCCCACACAAGACAATGCAACCTATATGAATGCAGCTCTATCATTTGCAACAGCATGGGTGACTATGGAGATGATGTCAAACACAAAAATACAAATATGGTGTGATCTTATTTCTGTGAGGAGAAATATTATTTTCCACCTATATATGTGTGGGGGTGTTTTGCCTACAGGTATGCCTGTGTACCACCTGTGTGCCTATTGCCTGAATAAGCCACAAGACTGTGTCTTGTCCTCTGAAACTGGACTTCCAGATTGTTTTGAGTCATCATGTAGGTACTTGGAATTTAACCTGGATTCTCTGGAAAAGCAGCCAGTGAGCCATTTCTCTAGCCCATAAAGGAAATATTTTTAAGCTTTCAGTTCATCACAAAAAAAGATGAAGAAAACTTTTATTTTACAGGGTTCAAAGGTTTAAAATTAATTTAAGAAAAATGGTAAGGGTCACCAAGATGGAGCAGCAGGTAAATGCTCTTACTACAATATCTGATCCCCAGTACCCACATGGTACAAACCAAGAAAAGTGCAGATTCTCAGCCAACCTAGGCAAAATAGCAAGACTTGGTCTAAAAATAGGAAAACACACAAGAAAGGATGGGGTGTAGCTGAGTGGTATAGGGCTTGGGATGAATGAATGAGGCACTGGGCTCCATCCTTTGACCCCACTCACCCCATTTTAAGAACCATGTATGTTGGGTGTAATGACATATAGCACTAATCTATGCACTCTGCCATCTGAGGCAGGAAGTTGATGATTTCAACAACAACCTGGGCTACACAGTGTGACACTGTCAAGAAACAAATAATCAACAAATAGACAAAAGGAAATTAGCAATGTGTCTGACCTTCTAGATTTTAAACACCTGCTGTAGGGGATTATTGGGACAATTTAATGCAAATATGTATGAACTTCAAACAAGGCAAAGACAACACTTAAAAGGATGGCTGACCATACTTTAGAGTGTTTGTCTATATCTCTTAATTTATTTAAACATATTATCCGACTATGCCTCTGTTACTTGCTATGAGTCAAGCACTCTTGCAATATATGTTGAGTTTACCTTCTTCAGTTTCCAAATCAGCAGGGCACACTTGCTATCCCTTACTAGAAGCCTGAGTCTTGGAAGTTTCTTACATTATAGCAATATGGAGGTCTTTCCATTATTTCTTCCCTTCTTCACTAAAGACCAAGACTGTGCCCTAGTTTACTAGGAGACCCATGATAACTCTACCAATACATGCTGATAACCAGTTCTCAGCAGTGCTTTGTGGGAGAGCAAAGATGCTACCCTCAAAATCGTGGATATTATGCACATCATTTCTTTATTCTGTGAGAAGTATTTATACTGAAAACATTGTATTTTACTATCCATAAAGATTCCTGTAGCAGCATATTGGAAATGCTTTCTGAATCATTTGAGGTTTGATTCTGCCTGTTCTCTTAGCTGCACATTTTAGTCATTTTATCTTATACTTTTTCTGTCCTTGGCCCAACAATTCTCAATGTAGCATGCAGATCCTTACATCTAGCTCTTGCTTCAGTATCTGGAAGTACCTGGTGCATTGACCTTAGCACTTAAATTTTGCTTCAGGCACTTAATGTTTGGGAAGTAGCATAGAAAGGTCCCTGAGTTCCATTCCCAGCATCACACTCACCAAAGAAAAGTATCTGTTATCTCATTACATGGAATAGGGAATTTTGTAATTGATTGTGCATTCATCCTGGGTAATTGTACACACACACACACACACACAAACACACACACACCATTTTTATATGACATCAGTGCTTCAAGCTTTTGTTTTTACTCCACATCCACATTTGGAAGAAATAAGTAAATAAAGTCCAAAATAGGAGATAGTAAAAACTTAGCATAACTTGGAGCTGGAGAGATGGAGGCACAGCAGTTAAGAGTGCTTGCTGTTCCTAACAGAGAAGCTGGGTTCAGTTCCCAGCACCCACATGGTGGCTCAAAAACCTCTGTGACTTTGCTTTCAGGAGTTATAATGCCCTCTTCTGACCTCTTAAATCACCAGGAACACATGTGGTGCCCATTCTTGCATGAAGAGAACATACACATACACATGAGGAAGTGAGCTCAGAATTTAGATGATGATTTAATAATCAAAGAATGCCAAATGAACAATAGATTTTTAAATTCAACACCTATAACAAAGATGTGGTTATGAGAAAGAGAAAGTATGTATGTCGGACTTGATGTTCTCTTATTTTGTCAAGTTTTTTGCTATAGTTCTCGAGATTATTATGTTAGTCTAACTCTGAAACGTGATGTAATTTGGTAGCAACTTAGTAGTTCAAATAAAGGCATTTACATAATAATTAGTCTCTGGGTTTTTTATATGTTTGGTTTTAAATGTTTTATTCCTATTGTATGTTTGGGGTTAGATGCCTGTGGCCTGCAGAGGACACTGTTTCACCTGGTTCTAGGGTTACAGGCTGTTGTGATCTGATAGAAGAGGGTGCTGGCTATGAAACTTGGGTCCTCTGAAGGATCAGTAAGTGCTCTTAATGACTGAGCCATCTCTCCTGTTCACTGTTTTGCTTTTGAGAAAGGTTTCCCTGTGTACTTCAGGATGGTTTTGAACTTGGGTTTTTCCACTTTGGTTTCCCTACTGCCAGTTTTGCAGGTATGTCTGCCTTAAGTCTCTGTACTTCTGTTCCATACCGATAAGACTATGTTGACCTAAATTTCCTCCTTTTTCCGTTGCATTCTATAAAATCATTTGTATTAGATTCTATTATGAGGGTTGAATTTGAGGTGTGTAACTAAGGACAGTACAAAAAATTGTACACATAATGGTTTCCTCTAATTCACCAGATATTTTGCAGTAAGAGTAGAAGTTCTCTTCTCAGTAGAAGAGAACTATCCATTCAAAAGGTGTTGGGCTCAATCCCCAACTCCCTCAAAATATTTTATTCATTGTCCCTTCCCTCTTCACCTTTAATCTTTTCAGTGTCCTTTAAAGTACAGACATTGAAAAGGGAGAATCTGACTAGCCAGGGAGGAGAAATGATTAAGGCAGGCTTTCTTTTTATTTATTCATTCATTTATTTATTTATTTTTAATTAAAAATTTCCACCTCCTCCCCTCCTCCCAATTCCCTCCCCATCTCCTCCTCCCCCTCCCTCTCCAGTCCAAAGAGCAGTCAGGGTTCCCTGCACTGGGGG
>NW_026068407.1:92528-94112 GCF_014885135.2 Alexandromys fortis | reverse complement strand
TTTGAGAAAGGTTTCCCTGTGTACTTCAGGATGGTTTTGAACTTGGGTTTTTCCACTTTGGTTTCCCTACTGCCAGTTTTGCAGGTATGTCTGCCTTAAGTCTCTGTACTTCTGTTCCATACCGATAAGACTATGTTGACCTAAATTTCCTCCTTTTTCCGTTGCATTCTATAAAATCATTTGTATTAGATTCTATTATGAGGGTTGAATTTGAGGTGTGTAACTAAGGACAGTACAAAAAATTGTACACATAATGGTTTCCTCTAATTCACCAGATATTTTGCAGTAAGAGTAGAAGTTCTCTTCTCAGTAGAAGAGAACTATCCATTCAAAAGGTGTTGGGCTCAATCCCCAACTCCCTCAAAATATTTTATTCATTGTCCCTTCCCTCTTCACCTTTAATCTTTTCAGTGTCCTTTAAAGTACAGACATTGAAAAGGGAGAATCTGACTAGCCAGGGAGGAGAAATGATTAAGGCAGGCTTTCTTTTTATTTATTCATTCATTTATTTATTTATTTTTAATTAAAAATTTCCACCTCCTCCCCTCCTCCCAATTCCCTCCCCATCTCCTCCTCCCCCTCCCTCTCCAGTCCAAAGAGCAGTCAGGGTTCCCTGCACTGGGGGAAGTCCAAGGTCCTCCCCCCTCCATCCAGGTCTAGGAAGGTGAACATCCAAACAGACTAGGCTCCCACAAAGCCAGTACATGCAGTAGGATCAAAACCCAGTGCCGTTGTTTATGGCTTCTCTGTCAGCCCTCTTTGTCCACCACATTCAGAGAGCCCAGCTTGATCACATGCTCCATCAGTCCCAGTCTAGCTGACTTTGGTGAGCTCCCATTAGATCAGCCCTCAGCGTCTCAGTGGGTGGGTGCACCCCTTGCGGTCCTGACTTCCTTGCTCATGTTCTCCCTCCTTCTGCTCCTCATTTGGACCTTGGGAGCTCAGTCCGGTGCTCCAGTGTGGGTCTCTGTCTCTATCTCCATCCATCGCCAGATGAAGGTTCTATGGTGATATGCAAGATATTCATCAGTGTGGCTGTAGGATAGGGCCATTTCAGGCTCCTTCTCCTCAGCTGCCCAAGGATCTAGCTGGGGACATCTCCTGGGAACGCCTCTAGAGTCAAGTCTCTTGCTAACCCTAAAATGGCTCCCTTAATTAAGATATAATTCCCTGCTCCCATATCCACTCTTCCTCCATCCCAACCATCTCATTCCCCCAAGCTCTCCCCATCCTCCCCTTCTCACTTTACACCTACTCCACCCCACCCCCACCCCAAGTTGCCAATTTTAAGGCAGGCTTTCTTAACCTCTTTACAGTTGTCACTGGATGTGGATAACGTTCTCTGAGAGGTTAGGTAAGGTGGACCATCCTGTGCACTGCAGGAAGAATAGAAGCATCATGTAGCCACTGTCTATTGGATACCAAGGCCATACCCCTGGATGTATGCATCAGAATCAGTTTATTCCTGGGATATCAAATGAGCCTTATCAGACAAGCACAGAATTAGGATGCCCTTTTAAGTTTTTTTTTTGTTATTGATAACATGAAATCCCGTCCTTTTAGAATCTATTCACATGACAACGC
>NW_026068407.1:77374-91676 GCF_014885135.2 Alexandromys fortis | reverse complement strand
ATAAACAAAACAAGGGAAGTCTGGGCCTTTGACCCAAGGCTGGGTTCAGCAGCATGCAGGTGATCATAACAAGAGCCTCAACTGGGAAAGAATACTGGGATGCAGATTGCAGGGAATGGAGGCAGCAGACTCCACAATGATGGCGGCCTTTAAAAGTTAGTTTCAAAGCTGCTGGTGTGGCTCAGCAGTTAGAGCCTGCTTGGCAATTCTGAGAGCATGGATTCCACCCCCAGCTCTAGATAACAAAGGCCATTTTAAACCACTCCTCTTTTGGGATTTCAGTGCCTTTACTCCTTTATTTTATACCATGGGTCTGGTCTCAAATGGATATTTCTGAATCAAATATCCGTAAGAAAAACAAATTAAGGAGCCTATTTTAATCGGGCTTTTTCATCTGTGTGATTCTGATGGTGTGACCTCATAGGCTTTTTCTGATTCTGGAGACAATGCTCTGCCCAAGACCTAGACATAATAAATACTCCTTGAAAAAAAAAAAAAAAACGCGGAAGTCAACTCACTCTCCTCCATCTCCACCCCCTTCACAAGTATTTCCCTAGGCCTAGTCTCCAAAGGGCCAGTTACTACGTAAGTATGGACTCACCCACTGAAATCATTCAAATTAGCCAGTCTTTAATTGGCTCACCTAGCCTAACACCCTTCCTACCTACACAAATTACAACAAGGGGACTTTTCTATTACTCCCTAAACCTATCCCTTACTTATATCAACCCTCCACCCTCAGTTCACCCTAGTGCTTCCCAATGAGGCCAACTATTCTTAGAAACTATGAATTGTAAACTGTGTTTTCCAGATTCGCTATATAGAATCTGATGCCCTCTTCTGGAATGTAAGAATATATGCAGAGGGCTAGGGATAGGGCACAGAAGTTAAGAGCCTTGGCTATTCTTCCTGAGTCCAATTTCAAGCTACCAAAACATGGCTCAGGAAGATCAGTAATAAGAACTGGTGCCCTCTTCTGGTCTGCAAGCAGACTTGCAGGCAGAAGACTAATGGCTTTGTTCCCCAAAATTACTGGTAAGGACTTTTAATTTGGGGGATCTTTGTGGGAGTATGGAAAGCAGCAAAAAAAGATGCATTTCTGCATGTTCATTGGCCCGTTCTCACAAAATTTCAGGGACATTCACTTTTTTTTTGTAGTTTTCCAAGTTATGGTTGCCTTTGTGTAGTCCTGGCTATACTGGAACTCACTCATTCTGTAGACCAGGCTGTCCTCCAACACAGAGATCCTTCTTCTTAAGTCTCTCAACTACTGGGATGAAAGACACACACCAAAGGCTATCCACATTTTCACTGATCCAGATTCTAGACACTAGAACTTTATGAACTAGAGAAGAAATGAAATTATATTCATGAAAATTTTACAGCACTCATTGTGGATACTAGCACCTTGCTTGTACAAATAAAACTACCTTGTCATAGAGTCACATGTTCCCAGGGATCTTAAAAAGGTAATAAAGCTTAAATTTCAATTTTCTTTATGGAAGAAATAATTTCAGATAGCAAACTCTATAAAAATACATAATATGGCTAGGATGAGCAAGTACTATTTAAAAACTAGGCCAAACGCTAATTATTTGCAAATGACAGCTTTGTCTGTATTTGTATATGTTCCTGTATATCCTTGCATTTCTTGTTAATCATCCTGAAGCAGTATTCTCCAAAGCAAAATTATTGGAAACTACAATTTCTGAAGAGATACATATCATATAGTTCCTACTTTATTTACTATGATACATAATGGGTTCACATATGGCAATGGCTTTTTTTTTTTGCACTTTGTTTTTACTCAGCCATAGGAATACTAAAGCCTCATCTATAGTCTAGAATGATAAAGGAAAGAACTAATATAAAAAACAATAGAAAACAAGATAGATCTCCATTTTAGTTTTTGCAACCCAACACAGTTATCAAGGTTTAGTCTTTGAACAACGCATGGAACTAGAAACATTCCACATACAGCCATGTCTCTTAAGTTGCTGCATACTCTAAGCTGAAGATATGTGTGAGTACCTTTAGGTTGTCTTCATCCATTTTTTTTTTCAGACTTAGTGCCTTGTTCCTAACACCCTTCTTCTTTCATCGGCCCACTGCTGAGATTACAGGTATTTCTAATACAGCAAGAACAGCAAAATTTTTTTGTAAGCTACTGTATTTTTGAAACTTATGTGTATGTGCAGAAGGTGTGTGTGTTTGCAAAGTCTATGTAAATGGAGTGCCTAAGCCACTGTATTTATGGGGAACAGAGGACATACTTTCTCAGTTGGTTCTCAATTTTATCTTTGTCTGATACAGGGTTGCTCTTGATTCTGTGTTTGGAACACACAATCCAAAGTAACCAATCTACCTTTTGTAAATTTATTCAGATCCACTTTTGGATTCCTATTTCTTAAAAAAAAAATGAAGGAAAGACACATGGACACTTCTACCCGTGGCTAGCTATTTCTAGAAACTAGACTTGGGAGAGCCGAGAGAAGCACCAATGAGGGCAGAGTGTAGGACTGTTGAGGGTTGGGCGTATTTTATGTGTGCTGATGTTTTACCATGGAGGTTAGTGGCCAGACCCATTGTGCCTATCAACACCTGTTTCTCTTCGATGGGTCCTAGGTGACCTGTGCCAAGGCCAACCTGGCAGCCGTTGCATTCACCCTGGGGGACAGGGTTAAGGAAGTAGTTGCTGAATCTCTAACAATCCTACCGGGCGGCTCTCAGAATACTCTGGCTGCATAGCTGGGTGGTGACCCAGTGTTCCATGTTTCCAAGTCCATGAATTGGAATTTGATTCTGAGGCTCCTCCCCCGTGGTCCAGATTGGCATGCAGTGGCTGTAGTGGCCTGCAGGCTGGCAAGCAGAGCTCCCCTGGAACAAAAGGCAGAGCCTCCAGGAGCTGGCCTAAGCACAAAGCCCAGCATCTCAAGGTAGTGTGGTGGAGAAGCCTTTGAGGTCCATGAAGCCCATCTCTGCACAGAACTCCTCCACCCCTCAGGGTCCACAGGCTCTTTGATCCCTTGCAGCAGGCCTAGACACCCATCACTGGCCAATCTTGGCCTAGTTGCTTGGTTGACTGACATCTTGGAGTGTGGCTAGCTGGGGTTGGTATTTTTTTTTTTTTTTATTTTTGCTTTGGAAAGGGCTAAGGGAGTGTACCCTTGCCCTGGGACAGTTGGTGTTCTCGGTGCACTACTGCCATGAAGCAGAATTATTTATGCTGATCACGCCAGGAGCTCTCTAGTGCTTCTGTGAACATGACTGTGGACTGGCGAAAGCATAGCTCCCATAATGTGCCCAGTGTGCCTAAGCCAATCTCCTGAATCTCCTGAATCTCCCACAAGAGGTGTTGGAGCAAGCTGGACCTAGGTCAACTGCTCAAGCACAAGGCCCTTGGTTTGCTCTCCACGGGAATCACATTCTCCTGGGTCCCGAGGCTGCCCTGTCTGGCAGGATCAGAGAATCACTCTTCAGGGGATTCTGCATCCTGGGCTGCCTCTGAGTTCCTTTGGAGACCGCCAGCACGCCAGCCCACATTGTGTGCACAAGCCTGTTCAGGGAACCCCTATCTTTTGTTGAGCCTCCTCAGCAGCACACACAGCGCCCTTCTGGAAACTGCATACACTATCCAGAATCTCTGGCCAGGTGCTCAGGGCCAGGTAACTATTGTGTCACAATGTCTGTCATCCACATAACTCCCTCCCTGCCATCCTCTCTCTTCTCTATCTGGATTTTCTTTGCTTTCTCTTAGAAATGACTTTCTCCTTGTGCTGTGCTGGGCTCACAGTTTAGGGACCCGGACCTGCCAGAAGAGATTTGTGATCAACAACTACTTCCCCCAAACCCTACAAGGGGTCTGGAATGCACCCGCCACCAACATCATCATGTACCACCTGCTTGTGTGTACGTAGTGGGCACCGAGCTCAATTTGATGTGGTGGCTCAGGGTGAATCCGTGTAGAAGCAGCCAGAGTAGGGTGTGGAATGCAGGGTGCGCAAAAGAGGCCACGCAGGCCTGTGGGTACCATCCAGACCAGGTTTCACTGTTTTTGCCACCCCTGACAAACCCCATCTCTTTGATAAGGGGCACCCATGCAGGCAGCATATACCTGCCTTCTCCTGCCTAGGCCACCCTGCATAATACCCAGGGAGAAGTCACAGGGTCAAGGGTTAAAAAGCCTCTTCTCCTGCTCTGCGCTGTACAGGCATCATCTCAGCTACAAGACTACTTTTAAGTGAAGGCTTATTCGACCGCTAAAATAACCAGACCAGCTCAAAACAACAGATATAATTTAATAATTGAAAAAATGGAAAACTCACTCTACCGGAGAAAGTCTAAAGTCCAAATGGGCCAGGTGATCACCACCCCTACACAGCCCCTGTGCACCTATCTCCCCTGTTTATCTACCTGGCTCTAGGTGACCACACCCAAGCCAGATGTGATTGGCTGAGCTTCCTCCTCATCTCCCCTTTTGTCTAAACAAGATTGAACCAAACCCAACCAACTATATACAATAGGAATAGATACCAAATATGAAATTACAAGCAATAAATAACATTAAGCAAGAAACACATAACAAAAGTTTTACTAAGCATTCTATTTCAAGGAGTCTAAATAATGTATTGAAATTAAGTTTAGCTAAATCATGAGGAGGGTAACTACACTTATCTAATCTTCAACTCCCTCAAGGATCTGAGAAGGGAAGTAATATTACTAGAGTAAACAGGAAGAACAATCGAGAAACTTCCAAAATGTGCAACTAATGACAGAGACAACTGACTACCTGGGCAGTCACCCAAGGTCATTTGCAACGTTGAAGCAACCAACTTTGGCTAAGGCCTAACATAACTGACATACCATTTTCAAAGGCAAGAATCTTCGTAATTATCTTACCCTGTCTTGGCAGGATATAACAGTCATGTTTTATCCATTTACAGATACTCTATCTCTGTCAGTGGTCAAGGTATGGGCTTTTCTTTGCCCAAAGGCCAGTCCTGCCAAGAAAAAGACAAGCTCCAAGTGGAGTGTCTTTGGTGCTCAACAATCTCTCGGGAATAGATTGGTGTTGCCAGGAGCGATTGTGTCTCACTACCACAGAACTCTAAATTAGCTTAAATGCCATTTTATAGCTCTTTGAGAAGTTGAAGATTATAGTATGTATAGTGAATATAATCTCTATGTATCTAAAGAACCTGGTTAACCTAACTATAAATATGACAGACATAGATGACTATTGATCTACAATTCTCAATACCTATCTAACTTAAAGACTAAGACAATATACAACTGTGCAATAAATAAGAACAATGATATTCAAATGTAAACAATGTATAAGTATCTTGATTAGAGGTAGAAATACACACTGCAATATGGTAAATATATATCAATACAATATATATAAATACATAAAAATGTTTTAAACAGAGGTAGAAGCATATTCACATACAATATTCAATATAATTTATATTTAGCTAAAATAACCAGATTAGCTCAAAACAACAGATATAATTTAATAATCGATAAAACAGAAAACTTACACTACCGGAGAGAGTCTAAACTCCAAACGGGCCAGGCGATCACTGCGTGCTCAGAGTTCCCATGCACCTATCTCCCCTGTTTATCTACCTGGCTCCAGACACCCAAGCCAGATGTGATTGGCTGAGCTTCCCTATCAACTACTCAGAGAAGGCTCTGAAACTAACAGAGGTTATCACCTGGCCTCCTTGAACTTTTCACTCTGGTGTGTGTGTGTGTGTGTGTGTGTGTGTGTGTTTGTGTGTTTGGTTTTACATTTTTGCTGGCAAGGAGACTAGTCCTGCGATAGGCGATAAGAAGTGCCACAGAGGTCACAGTGTGTAACAGTTATGGTGGTCAGCTCAGGGTTAAAGGGGTATAGCACGTTGGCATGTGGCTGAAGACTTTTAAGTCTCCATCTTTCAGTTCCAGCTCATGTGGGCATAAGTATGGAGTGGTCCACTACATGGTGTGTGTTTGCGGGATGGGTGGTATATGTAAGTGCAGCTTGATGGATGAGAGCACTTCGTGGAAACCATATGGAAGTGGCAGTACCCTCATTCTGAGTGGCCTGCCTGGCATATCTAGGAAGTCAGAGCCCACTGCCCAAGACCCCCCCCCACACACACTCCCTGGGAGCTGCATTTCTAGCTTCAGAGCAGATGACTCCAGGAGTCTTCATAGAGAGGGAGAGTTGGAAGAGCATAGACAAGGTTGTCTCCACGAGGCCGCGAGAGTGGTCTTCTTTTAGGGGCCATCATTGATGTTCTCAGTAGTGTGGAAGTGTGGAGGTGGACCTCTGAGTGCCTGCAAGGGTAGGATTCCTGTTGGGCAGTGAAAAGCATTTCCCAAATGAACAAGGTATGCTGACAAGCCTTTGCAGAAAGAGTTGTCTTGCATATTTATACCAGATGATACAGAATTCATTATTCATACAGGTTCAAGATATAATCAGACATAGGCTTTGCCACATATACATAACACACATCCAATCCCATACAGTTCTACCTGGTCCTTTAGCGCAAAGTAATGCAGAAACGGATTGATTATTGATTGAAAGTGTGCTGAAGGCCTCAGAATTTCATAAGAAACATCATGTCAATAGCAAAGTTTCAAAGAAAGTTTTCTACTACATGGCAACAAGCTAAGGAGATTATAAAGTGATGTTCTACTTGCTCTTTCTATAACCAGACACCATTACCAGCAAGGAGTAACCCTAAGGGTACTCAAAGGAATGAAATCTGGAAGATGGATGTGTTCCACTTACAGAATTTGGGAAATTAAAATATGTACACCACACCTTTGAAACTTATTCAGGTTTTCAGTGGGCAACTGCCTTGAGCTTAGAAAAGGTTGATTTAGTAATCATGCATTTATTAGAAGTTTTTGCCATAATCGGTATACTTATACAAATAAAGACAACAGTCCAGCATATGTGTCTAAGAAAATGAAACAGTTTTTTGTTTATGGTCATATAGAGCATATTACAGGTATGCCAAACAATCCTACAGGTCAGGCAGTTATAGACAGATCAAATTGAACTATAAAGGATATGTTAAACAAACAGAAAGAGATGGAAAATACCACAAGAAATAGATTGCATAATGCTTTATTAACCTTGAATTTTCTTAATGGTAATGAGAAAGGAACAACAGCAGCAGAGAGACATTGGATAATAGAAAAAATTCTGAATTAAATCAGTCAGGATATTTCAAGGATATGCTGACCTCAAAATGGAAAACAGGAAATGTGATACATTGGAGAAGGGATTTTGTGCTTGTTTCCAAAGGAGAAGAAAATCTATGGATACCATCAAAACTGATAAAGATTCAGTTTGAAAAAGATAAACCTCTTGAGAAGCAAATATGACAGCTTATTCACAGAGGTGACAATCATACAGATGGTAAGAAAACTTCATAAGGGTTGGGGCAGGTTTCTGTTCTTGTCTTTGCAGGAAAATATTTATCTCCAAAGATTGGAGAGACATTGGACATCTAGATGCCTAAAAATAAAAAGATAGCTATCCAAAAAGAATCAACAAGCAAAGAGAAATCTACCTTATGATGCTGTATTATCTGCATGGTAAAATTTGATTATTTGGACATGTATATGCATCTCTATTAAAAACAAGGGCTGACTTTGGAGCTGGACAATGACTTTAAATCTAAGCATGCTGTTAAAAAAATTCAGATTTTCTGTCTCATGGCAGGAGCCATCTGGTATGGAATAGAAAGAAGATAGATTTTAAGGGAATAATTTACTTTTCTCCATGCCCATTTTGTTTATATCATATCTTTCACTGAATATATGTTTATATGAATAATGCTTAAGTTTTCCACAATGAAAAAAGATTTCCTGCGGTAATCTTTGAAGCTTCCAGGAATAAGTTGGGGCCTCACAACAGCAACTCCACCTGGTTGATATGACATAATGATGCTGATAGTGATACTATGAGACTGGCTTTTGGGTACTAGCTGCGGGAATGGTGCACATTTTTTACAAAGTTCTGGCCAGAACTCCAAACAAGAATTTCAAAACAAACAAACAACAAACAGACCCTATTGACTATTCAGAGACCATTTGTAATTGTATAAAACAGCAATCTTAAGCATCATTTTACTTTAATAGGATCCCATAGAAAAAACCTCATCCCCATGAAAGCAGGAAGCAATTCTAGAAAGCAATATTCCCTCACCCAACAAAGTTTGTTTTCACAGTTATAGACACTATTTAAGGGTTATTTCCTGCATAGAGTTGGGTGATGGGGTGGAAATTATGTAGGCCTGGAGATCTCAACAAAAAAGGATGATTGAATGGGATAATAGGTAATTTGGTGTGAACTTATCACACTAATAATAGTAATAATAGTGAGTAACAGAATGAATTCTTGTGAGCTATTATTTATGGACAATTTACACTGGTACAGTTTCTTGTGTATTGATACAGGTTCAAATTATATTTGTTATTTCTGTTTACAATATTTGTCCACATATGCAAAATTATTTTGTCATATTTTAGGCATGCATGTTTCTGCCTCTAAGACATTTTGTATATGGATACAATTTTAGGATATATTTATTATATTGCATTATATATTTTTACTTCTGATCAAGATACTTATACATTGTTCACATTTTGAGGTCATTTTCCTCCTTTATTGCACAGTTGTTTAAAGATTGTTTAATATTCTGATATAAAGTCTTAATCTTTAAGTTATATAGGTATTAAGTACTATAGGTCAATAGTCATTCATGTTATACTTTTAGTCAGATTAATTAGGCTTTTTAGGTACATAGATTGTAGTCTGCATAGATAGGTAACTTTCAACCACTTCAAAGAACTGTAGAGTATTACATTTAAATATCTTAGTATTCTGTTGACATGAGACACGATTGCCCCTGGCAGCATTGATCTATTCCCAAGAGAGTCTTTAGCATCAAAGACACTACACTTGGAGTTTGTCTTCTTCTTGGCACAACTAGACTTTGGGCAAGAAAATTCCCATCCCTTGACCACTGAGAAAGTGCATGATGTCTGCACTGAACAAGCAGGGTATAAGAAAAAAGACTGTCAACTCTTGAAAAGACAGGATAAGATGGTTTTGAAAAATGTCCTGCCTCTGGAAGATAGAAAAGTGCCCCCAATGCCTGTGAATCCCTCTTGTCTGTGTAATCAAAGAGAGACAGAAATCCTTGACAAAAATTTGACATAGCACCAAAATAAATAAACAAAAGCCTTTTATCCAGCAAGAACAAAAAGTGCTCAAAGTAAAATTGAAAAAAATGTGTGCAACGAGCAAAGCAAGTTTCTCTATCAGTGAGATAACATCACCTGCTAAATAAACATGACTTTTCAAGGAATCAACTTGTCTAAGGGGTTCCAAAATCATTCTGTGTAACTATACTTCAGCTTCATCATTAGAATGGAAGTGAATGGCCCATGCAGAGCCATTAATATGAGCCATTAGCCATATTATGCCTTCATGGAAATTATATGACCTTCCCAAACAACAAATATGTAAATGTTATAGCATCCAACATGTAAACCAAGACAAAGCAATTAAGGCCATAAGGGCTACATTCAGGAATCTGTGTTCTCAATTGGCGAACTTAACCAAAAGCAGATAAAAGTATTTGAAAAACAACTATAAGAAGATTATTTTTCTTATCCTTGTTCCCTGATATATACATATATATGTATATACATATATATTAATATTTACATAATAATAACACTGCTGTATTATTAAGCAGTCTAGAGATTATATACATACATACTAACATTTACATAATAATAGCACTGCAGTAAGTACTATTAAGCAGTCTAGAGATGTATTTTATCATATCAGAAGTTGTTCACAGAAGTTGTCACCAATTTACTAGAAAATCATAAAATAGGTCATCCTTAAAATACAGAATACCATTTGCAATATCAGTTCCAGACATCCTCTGCTCTATTCAAGCACTATTACTTGTTTGTTTGTTTTTTTTTTTTTTTTTCCTAGCAAAACTAGTGATTATCTGGCCCCCAAAGTCTTTGAGAAGCAAATGTCTGGATCACACTTTCTCATTCAGTTATGAGGCTCAAAACAGACCTAACTGCAACACTGACAATCACCTGACAGCGCGTCCAGGAACCAAAAGCAAAGTCTTCCAAGCACCCCTTGCCTTCCCAATCATGTTGACCCTTCAACGGTCTGTGTCCTTGCCACTGACAGTGGGCACCAGAATACCTAGCACTCTCGACCCTAATGAAGAGGAGAAGGTCCTAGGTACCCTTCTCATTCAGAAAGATTGGTTGTTTGCCTGGCTCGTGCATGCAGAACTGCCAGCTGAGATGGCTCGAGACTGGCCCGTGCAGGCCTGAGGACATCCATTCCAAGTGTAGCTCTCGAGCTTTGTTCGATTTCTAAGGCCAACTGTCACTCAAGTACTGTGCACTTCGGCTACCGCCTACAGGACGTGTCTACAATTCTCGGGAATGAGAGCCTCTTTCCAAGGATATTGCTTAGATGCTGCTTGCCGCGAGTTATCATTGGCAAGTACAATCGCTGCCACTTGCGAGGGGTAATTTCCCTTTTTTACTTTTCATCTGCTTTATTGGCTAAATGACCAAACCTGTGAAGAGAGGCCAGAGATCCTCAACTGGTCCATCACATTCTGACCAGAGACCCCAGTTTTCCCAGCCTCCCCATCCTGGGTCCCCCTTCAGTGTCCCCCAATGGGATGAAGACATCCTATCCCAATGGGTGAAGTGCTTGCCTCTCATCGGCCTTTTCAGAGGCCGCCGGCCTGGGACCCCCTTCAGTGTCCCCCAAGGGATTGATGACAGTGCAACCCAATGGGAGACATACTTGACCAGCACCAAATTCCCGAGGGACTTTGCACCACTGGGGATGCTTCGACTGGCTTGGCACAAGTTCAGGTGCCAAAAGCCTTATGAGGACAAAACATTGAAAATCCCCAACACTGGTACTGCAGATAGACTGCAGAGTCTTAGAGCTATTATAAAGACTATATCCAGTAAGAAGACTCTGGACCCCTTAAAGGATCTGAAAGAGATCAAGGAAGGACAAGTTCTACTTCTTCCAGGGGTTCCTGACTGCAGGAGTAACCCACTGAGCATGTTACCCAGACCATCTGCCTTACCTCCTGCCACCAGAAAAAGAGTGGCCTCAACTTCTGTGCACAGACCTGGGAAGGTGCAAAGAAGGCTGGATATGTCTACTGTGTTTGAAGAAATTATGGACTTCGATCATTCTGGCACCAGAGTGCCTGCAACATCTCTAAGACACTACTGGAGATGCCAGTGAAAAGGTCAACGAGGATGACACAGTGCCTGGGCCGTCTTCTCCTGACCCTCCCACTGACCCAACGTGGACTGGTAATTTCCCCACAATTTCAAGGGTCCCTGCAACCTTCTTCCCCTACCCAAGGAGTTCTAGGATCTTCCACTTCTTCCCAAGATGCTCAGGGACTATCTCTATCCACCGGAGAGGCTCTGGGAGGAACCCCATGTGATCAAGCATTTATGGGGTACTACATATCTGCCCAGGCGTCCCAGATACCTCTCCCTTGTGCTGAAAAAAAAAAAATCAAGCATGTCTCCTTTTTAAGAAAGGTTTTCAGAAGTGCATCCTCTAGCCAAGGGGTAACCAATCATTCCAATTTTCCACCAAAGACTTTTAGACAAGCCCCTTCTGTTCAAGGGGGCCTACAGCAGGCCCCATTAGTCAAAGAGAGCTCCAAATCTTTTCCTCCAAAAGGGGTACTCAGTGATTTCTCATTTTCCCAAACTGGAATGAGTCTTACCACCACTCCCCAGGGGAGTTTAACAACTTTGATGGCTGCCAATGATGACTGGAGAGCTATACCTTCTCATGAGAAGAGCCAAGCCTGTTTCCCTCTCCCCAGAAGATTCCTAAGCAATCCATATATGCTGAAGTGAGCTTGAATCCTGCTTCCTCTGACCAAGGGAATTTCATAACTTCCCCATTAAAGCAAGAGGGCTTTAAATGTCCTCCACAAGAAGATGGGCTCAGGTCTTCTCTTATAGCACAGGGGGGAACAAGCCCTATCACTATTCCCCAAATGAGCCTGACACCACTCATGCCTTCACAAGCAGAAACAAAACTATCTACATCTACATCAGGGATTCAAGAACCTTTGCCATCTTCAGAAGGGGCCCTAGAAAGGTCCACATATCTACAAGAGATGCTAGTTTACCCAAGGGACCTTTGTACCTTCTCAACATACACAAAGATCTCTAGCACCTGCATCAACATCCCTTGGGGTTCTGAGTCCTTCTGTATCTGTCAAGGGGATTCTAGAATTGTCTACATCTAGAGAAGAGGGTCAAAGACCTATTTTTTCTCACAAAAGGAGATTCAAACCTAATCCAGATATGAAAATGGATTCTTTATATTCCCACTGTAGCAAAAGGAGGAGAGATCCTCCCTTTGAGCAAGGTAGATTCCCAGTGTCTTTATCAGATGAAGAGAACTTTAAATATTCCATGCCAGCCAAAAAGGCCCTTCTGATTGATCATGGGAGACAAAATAGCCAAAGATATGCCAAGACAGTTCAAGTGAGCCATGCAAGTTCCACAACTACCCAGGATTCTAAGACAATACAGCATTCCCTTCTTCCTCTGGAGTCTCTAGGACTTTCCACATGTGTAGGAGAGGCTCTTTGATTTTCTACATATACACAAAAAGTACAAGGTCATTTCCAATGTGTCCAGCACTCTCTGGGTTCTACCATATGTGATAAAGGGACTGTATTTGCAGAAGGGGTTCCAACCTCATCCCCATTCTTAGAAATGGCTCTCAGATGTGACACATGCACACAAGATTCTGTAGCAAATTTCACATTGAGAGAAGGGGATTCCTTAAATTCTACCTGCAGACAAACACCCACAGGACCTCCCCACTCTTCACAGGAGGCTGTGGGAATTTCTCCATCTCCTCAAGGGTATCAACAATCTGTCACAACTACACAAAAGGCTATAGACCATTCTCCATCAGCACAAAGGGATGGTAATATTTCCATATGCCCACACGTGACTCCAGAAATGCCCCAAAGATTCTAAATTCTACCTCATCTTCCCAAGGGCCCTTGGAACCTGTTTTGTCCATCCAACTGTCTCTAAAATGTAATGTCTCTATACAAAAGTCTTTATCATATTCTCTACCCAAAGAAAGTGTTCCTGAAACTTCCACATTTACACAAGGGGCTCTACTAACACCCTTAGCTGCCCATGAAGATTTTAGACCTACTACATATGCACAGGAAACTCTAGGGGAGACCACACCTATACTGGTTCTGGAAACTTATTCTCTTTCTGAAGCTGTAGTAAAAATACACACATGTACACCTGACACAGTAGCACCTTCCCCTTCTGAGCAAGAGGCCATAGGACCTAGCATATCTGAAGAAGGCACTTTACCATCTTCCTTGTCTAAACTAGCTAGTTTCGTGCATATCTCTTCTCAGGAAGGGAATATTAAACATGTTCCCTCTACCCAAGTGGACTCTGCATATTCCATTTCTACCAAAAAGAGGTTGAGAGTTGTTCCTTCTGATGAAGGGGACTTCAGAACTTCCTTATCTGAGGAAGGCAGTTTCATACCCCTCCCTTCCTCAGAAAGGGTATGTGCATCTTCTACTGTTCTGAATCAATTACTACAAGTACTCCTCATGTGATTCCTATGCATTCTATATCTGTCCAAAAAGTCCTGCAATGTTCCTTACCTGAACAAAAGACTGTGGAACCTTGACATTCTAACCAAGGTCCTCTTGAACATTCCATATCTTCCCAAGAGGTCCAAGGGCCTTCTTTGTTTGTCCCAAAGGGTCTATGTCATTTACCATCTGTTCCAGGCCTCCAGGGACATTCTCCATCCCTGTCAAAAGCTCCAGAAAATTCTACCTATACCCAAGAGGCATTGTCAATTTCTTTTTTTTAAAATATTTTTTATTGAAAAAAAAAATTTCCGCCTCCTCCCCGCCTCCCATTTCCCTCCCCGTCTCCCTTTTCCCCCCTCCTCCGTCTCCTCTCCCCCTCCCCCCACTCCTCTCCCCCTCCCTCTCCAGTCTGAGGGGCAGTCAGGGTTCCCTGCCCTGTGGAAAGTCCAAAGTCTTCCCCGCTCCATCCTGGTTTAGGAAGGTGGACATCCAAACTGGCTAGGCTCCCACAAAGCCAGAACATGAAGTAGGATCAAAACCCAGTGGCATTGTCCTTGGCTCCTCAGCAGCCCTCATTGTCCGCCATATTCAGAGAG
>NW_026068407.1:27282-71667 GCF_014885135.2 Alexandromys fortis | reverse complement strand
GCACTCACTGCTCTTGGTTGGAAGCCTTAGTGTAGGAGCAGAAAACTGTTCCTGAGCAAAGGCCCTTGCAGAGAATGCAGGCTGGGGGGGGGGGTCGTGTATAAGAAAGACAGCCCTGCAGAAGGAGCTGGGGGAGGGGGGTTTGTCCTCTCTTCCGGGACTATCGCCCCTGGATAGCACACACTCACCCTTCCAGATGGAACTCTTCAGCACCTAAACAGGGCAGCCTGGTAGCCCAGTGATCCAGGGACAGAAGGAAGGACGGGACAGGCAGTGCAGGATCCAGGAGAACACAGGAGCCCCTGGAGCCCAGGCTGAGGGTGCCGGGCTCTCTTAACTGAGGACCTTGAGGCTCACCGCTCTGGGCGGGTAGCCTTGGTGTGAGAGCTTAAAACTGATGATCGGCATTGTCAATTTCTAAATTTGACCTGGGAGAATTGAAATCTTTCTTATCTGCCAAAGGGTCTAAGGGAAAGTTCAAATCTAAATAAAGACATCTTGAACTTTTGTCATTAGCACAAGAGGACCTGACATCTCCTATGTCCTCCAAACCATCTAAAGATCCCTATGCCTCCTCCTGCCTTCTTGCTGCAGAACACTTACCATCTCCCCCAGGGTCTCTAGTACCATCAACATCTAAGCAGTGGTATCTAGGAACTTCATCATCTGGCAAAGAGTCTCTAGGACATTCATCATCTGCCCCAGGAGCCCCATGTTGTTTCCAGACTGTCCATGGAGCAAGAAAACTTTTGTCATCTGCCCAAGGGATTTGGGAAAATTTTCCACATTTATCAAGTTATTCAAGACATTTGCCCCACCTCCCAGGAGATCAGGGAGTTTCTTCATTAGATCAAGGGATTTTAGAATATTTTCCCCCTGCTCAGGGCTCTCTGGACACTTCATGCTCACCTGGGGTGTCTTTGCAACAGCCCTTGGTATCCTTGAAAAGGCATTTGGATATTTCAATATCTACTCAGGGGAGTGATGGCACTTCCCTATCGAACAAAAAGGCTCTAGTATCTTCAGACTTTGCACCTCTTGAGCACTTACCAGTGGCTCCAAAGTCTGGGGGACTTTCAACTCTGTCTCAGGAAGTTCCTTCACCATTTTTGCCTGTTCATGGACTAAAAACTTCGATACCTTCACAAATTGTTCTGGAAAGTGCTCCAAGTATTTCAGAGGAACTAGAAGCTTTATCATCTGCTCTAGAGCATATGAGACTTTCCTCATTAGCAAATGAGTCACCAGAACACTCACTGGTTGCTGAATCTTCTTCTGCTGCCACAGGAGCTCTAGGGTCTATATTATTTTCCCAAAAGTCTTTTGAAAATTCCTTATATGAGAAAGGGATTAGGGAAACATTGCCTTCTTCCCAAGGGGCTTTGGAAATATTCTCATCCACAAAACGGAGAGTGGAAAATATATCATCACCTGAAATGTCAGTGAAACCTCCTACTTCTTTACAGAATTCTTCAAGACCTTCTCCACCTTCCCCATTGATCCAAGGCCTTCACCAACATCCACTAAATGCCCAAGGGACTTTAGGACTTATCAAAACTGGCTCTGCCATTCAAGGACCTTTGTCACCTCCAGAGGCTGAAGGAAATTTATCAAGGGCACAAGGTTCTTTGCAATCTTGCCCATTAACCCTACTAACTCTAGATCATTTGCAACCTCCTGAAGGACCCGATATCCTGTCCATATCAGAACATGGAATATTTGATTCTTTACCATATAACCAAGGGAATCTAGGACTTTTGGTATATTCCCCAGGGATCATGAAACCATCAGAATCAGAACATAGGAAACTTGGGCATATGTCATATGTGGGAAAAGATGGAGAAATTTCTCCATTTGAGAAACTAGGTAAATCACCTTCCCCCTTTTCTCCACATTCACCTTTTATCTCAGAAATTTTTGAGTCTTCCTCATGTGGCCTGGGATTTCACGGGTCTTTGTTATCTTCCAGAGAAGATGAAAAAAGCAGTCCCTCTACACCGCATGCACAGGAACCTTCTTCATCTACTTCCCAGGCACTAGAACATTTTGCAACTACTCAAGGGCCTCTGCAAATTTACACACCTGTGAAACAGACTATGTGCCCTTTGCCATCTACACTAGAGGATGTAGTATATTGCACTTTTTCTAGAGGGTTTCCAAGAGGATCCCAAATGCTCCCAAATGTTCTTGACCATCTTTCTAGTAGAGGAAAGTCTGAGAAATTTTCTCTTTCTGCTCCAGGAACTAAAAACATTTCCTTATTTGCTCCATGGTCTTCAGAACATTCATTCCCACAAAATGCAACCCAAGTCACTTCCCCTTTTCCTCAAGAGGTGGTGGGATCTTTGATATCTGAAGAATGTTCTTTGGAAATGTCTTCATCATCTAATGGTTCTCTGGAACCATTGGCATCTACATTAGAATCTGGGGGACCTACCCTATCTGAATCAGATACTATACAGCTATCTGTATCTGTAACAGTGACTAAAGCACATTTTCCATCTTCCCTTGGGTCTCCAGCATCTAAGTATTATGACCAGATGAAGGTGGGATTTTTGCCATCTCTCCATGGAGATTTGAAGCTTCTTGGTCTGCTGAAAAGACTCTGGAAATGACCAAGTTTGCAGAAGAGGCTCTAGAAAATTTATCAGTTGCTCTAGGACCTACAAAACTTTCCACTTGTTTCCAGGAGTATAATAAATCCCCTCTATCTGACCAAAATTATCTACTACCTTCACCATGTGTTAAAGAGCCTTTGGTACCTGCTCTGTCTGATCAGGAAACTGAGGAATTATTATTATCCCCCTCAGAAGACACATAACATCCACCATCTGTAGCTAGTGTTCAGGTGCAGGAACCTTCTCTATTTTCCTTAGGACCTCAAGACTCTTTGCTAACTACACAAGAGCCTCTGAAACTTTCCCTTTCTCTCTTTGACTCTCTGTGTTCTTTTCCATCTTCCCTAGAGTCTGAGACTGTAGAGCTTTCCACGTCATCTCCAGAGTATCTGGAACCATCCCAATCTGCACAAGGGGAACTAGAATATTTTTCAACTGTAGAACAGGACAAAGAACATTCTTCAATACCCTCACAAACTATAAGAAAATTGTCCTCATCCCAAGGATGTAGAGAGCATTTATCATCTGCCCCAAGTGTTCAGGAACCTTTCCAATCTGGCCCAGTGTATAGAGCAACTATGTTTTCTTCCCAAGGGCCTCAGAAACCCTTTAAATTGACTCATGGGATGTTGCATCCTTCAGCATTTGCCCAAGAGTCTCAAGAACCTTTGTAGTCTACCCAAGGTATTGTGGGAACTCATGAATCCTTCCAGAGGATTCATGGATATTTTTTACCTGAAGAAGAGCCTGTGGAAACTTTTACATCAGTTTCAGGGACTGAAGTAATTTCATCATCTGCTCCACAACCTCTGGAACTTTCTCCATTACTACATGTGATTTCAGAAACTTCTCTAACTGAACAAAAGGTAGTGGGACCTAGACCACCTTCACAAAGAGCTCTAGAAATGTTGTCATTGGCACAAGGGATCCTAGAACCTTTGGCATCTGCCAGAGGGGATGGGAGAAATTCTCAGTTAGAAAAAGATACTGTGGAATAGTCTTTTTCAGTACACGGCATTTTAGGATCATTGCCATGTACAATAGGAGTTCTACGATCTACTCCATATGATCATGAAAACCCAGGAATATTGCCATCTACCCAAAAGTTCTCCCTGCCTCATAAAGGATCTCTGGTACTGCCCATATCTGCAAATATGAAACTTGAAAATTTGCAATCTGATCATGAATTTACAAAACATTTCAATTCTGTTCAGGAAGCTTCTAGACATTCTCTGTTTGTCCAAGATCTTCTGCAAGATTCAACATATGCTTCAGAGACTCTGAGACAACCTTCTGACCAGAGAACAGAAAACTCTTTGTTGTCTTCTCCAGGTGCAGTGAAATCTTCATCATCTGCACCAGATGCTAATAAACCTCTCCAAACTACTCTACAGAATCGACCAACTCGCCTATCTAATCAAGGGCATCTTGAAAATTCTATGTCTGTCCAGTGTACACTGGGTTCTTTTTCATCCAGACCAGGGTCTCTAGAACATTCATCACCCTCCCCATTGATTCTGGGGCCATCAACATCTTTCCAAAATAAGCTAGGACAATTGTATTGCACAGATACATCACCATCTTTCCAAGAGACTACAGGACCTTTGTCATTTCCTTCTAGGACTACAGGACATTTGCAACATGGCACAAGATCTGAGGAATCTTCTTTATCAGCACTCAAAGATCTATCACACTTTCTATCTGACCAACTATATGTATCTACTCAGGGAACTTGGAGTTCTTCACCATATAGCCAAAAAGAGCTACAATTAGCATCTTCCCAAGAGATTTTGGGACCATCCAAATTTGACCAGTTGACACATAGCTATTTGTCTCATGTCCCAGATTATTTGGGAATGTCTCCATTTGTCCTAGTGGTTAAAGGCACATTTCCACAAACCCCAGTGTCTCCAGGACTTTCTTCACTAACACAATCAAGTCCAGTTCCTTCCCCACCTTTGCAAAAAGATGATGATTTTTTCCTATCTACACAAGCAACTCTGGAAATGAACACACCAGGAGAGGATGGTCTAAAACATTCACCAACTACTCAGGTTCCTGGGCAAGCTTCTCTTTATGTAAAATCCACTTTGGTAAAGACCACATGGGCACAGGATACTGAAGGACATCCAGCTTCCAAGTCAGGGACTAATCAAAGTACCCAGAAGGAACTAGGGTTTTCTCCACCTGCCCAAATGCCACTGATAATTTCCTCATCTACACAAGAAACTCTAGGATCTCGTTTATCTGACCAAGGGGCACCGGGGACTTCCTTATCTGTCCAAGGGTCTCTAAAACTATCTACTCCCACACAAGAAATTGCAGCATCTGTGCAAAGTACATCGACACATCCCACTTCATCCCAAGTAGCTCCAAGATTTTCTCCAATGACCCAAAATACTGTCCAAGATTCAGCATCTTCCCCAAGGACTACAGGATCTTTTTTTATCTAGACAAAAAAGTCGAGGATATATTTGTCTTCCCTGGAGGACATAGAACATTCACCATATGAATGAATATACCACATGCTCAGGAACAACCTCTATCTGTTCCAGCGACTGTAGAACCTTTGCTATCTTCTGAAGGATATCAGAAACTCTCCAAAGCACCAGAGAGAACTTTACCTGTGCAGAGTTCTTTGTCATCCATCCAGACCTCAGGGATCTGGGGACAATACCAACACTCCCACCATACATTGGAGTATTTGCCTCATGTGAAAAATGATTTGGAATCTTCTCAATCTGCTCCAGGGATTATAGGAGTTTTACCATCACCTGTAGTGCCTGTACAACATTCAACTCCTACCAAAAAAAAAAAAAAAAGCTGCAGAATCCTTTTTCTCTGATCAAGGATATTTAGAAAATTTGAAACCTGCCCAAGGGTCTCTGAAACTTTCCATTTCAGCCCAGGTAATGCTCAAGGATATGCTAAAGGGGCTCTACATTCTTTTGTATCTTTCTCAGTATTTTCAGAACCATACATAAATTCTCCATCTACTCGAAGGACTGCAGGGAATTCCTTATCTGTTGCAGGGCATATGGGCCTCTCTGTATCACCATCACAAACAACTCCATTTTCTCATTCTGATAAAGGGGCTATGGACCCCTGCCTTTCAGGTCAGGGGTCTCTAAAATATTCCAAATCTGCACAAGGGACTCTAGAGTCTTCTGCTTTCCAGGGCACTGGAGAGTTTCTCTTATCTGCCAAAGGCACAATTGGAAATTTGACATCTGCAAAAAGAGACTGTAGGACCTTTTCCATCAATGACAGGACCTCTGAGGTCTATACAAAATACGCAGGTGCTATTAGGATCTTTGAAATCTGGATCTTCTTTACAAGGTTCTCTTGTATACTCCCCAGAAGACCAATTGTGGCAGAAACTGTCTGCTCCCACCAAAGTGACTCTAGGACAGTCACCACATCAGGAGGGTTATGAAAGAACTATTTCATCTACCCAAGGGACTGTGGAATTGTCTCCATCACAAGAGTTTCTTGGATATTCCTCATTTTCCCAATCAGAATCATCCACATCTTCCCACAAAGTAATAGGCCCTTCTTATGACCAAGGGGCTGTAGCACATTTCCCATCTCTCCCAGAAGCTGGGTATTCTCTCTCTTGCCATGAGATACTGCAAAATTTATCATCTTCCAAAGGTACTCTAGAAACATCATCTTCTGTCCAGAGAGCTGTAGAAGTTCCATTAGATGTGCAGGGTGCTCTACCCCTTCAGCCTCATTTCCAAGGGTATCTGGGGCCTTCCCAATATACTCCAAAGACAACAGAACCTTTGACATCTCACCAAAAGGTCTTGAAATTTTTAGAATCTTTATCAGGAACTCTCCCAGAAACTCTGGGAAATTCAATATGTGTTTATGGTGCTTTGTGCCCTTGTGATTCTGACCAACAGATTCAGGAATCATCACCATCTCTCCAGGAAGCTCTTCAATTTTCTCCATCATCTAAAGGTTCAGTGGGACCTCCTCCATCTGTACCAGAGACTTTGGGATCTTTATTGTCCAACCAACTGTATCCAGAATTGTCTATAACTACCCAGGGTTTTCTAGGACCTTCACCACCTCAGCAAGGCTGTTTAGGAGATTCACTGTTTACCCAAAGGTCTCTGGGATCTTCCGTATCAGTACAAGAGTATGTACAACATTCAAACCCTGATCAAGGGACTCCAGAAATTTCTCCATCTTTCCAAGAGGATCTTGGTCTTTCTTTAGCACTAGAGATTTCACCATCTTCTCCCAGAGATTGTAGATTTTCTCAAATTTTAGAACATTCTCTCGGAACATCACCATCTACCCAAGGTGCTAGACAGACATCATCATCTGTCCATGAGTCTGTAGAACCAGCTACATTCTTGTACAGTGTTCCAGGAATCCAGGCTCCTTTGGAAGGACCTCCTGGTCCTTCTGAATATACACTAAAGGCATCAAAACTTTTGCCATCTTACCAAGAGCTGTATAAGTCTTTAAAATCTGTCTCAAGGGATTTAAAAACTTTGGTCTCTGCCCTATAGGCACTGAGACTTTCATCATCAGCCCAAGGTACTTCGGGCTCTTCTATGTCTGACCAAGGGATACTGGGATCACCAACATTTTCCCAGGAAACTCTGGAATGTTCTCAATCTGAACATAGATCTGTGAAACCTGCCCCATCTCAAATGGGGCTTATAAGACCTTCACTAACAGACCAAGGCTTAAAGGAAATGTCTTCGGGTGGAAAAGTAACTTTGCAAGATTTACCACCTCAGCAAATATATTTAGGAAATGTATTTTCTACACCTGGGGCCCTGGAACTAACCACATCATCACAGGATTTTCTTGGACATTCATCATTTTCTCAAAGGTCTCTGGGACATTCAGGATATGCCAAGTATTTTGTGGGACCTTCTGTATCTCAAAATGAAATTTTAGGACCATCAATATCTCCCAAAGAAACTCTGGAACTTTGCCCCCCTGACCAAGGCTCTCTGAGGCCCATTCCACCTGCACATGGGACTATGATATCCACTCCCTCAGGTCATGGTTGTCAGACAATATCTTCAAGTGTACAAGGAACTTCACAATCTCAGCATGGTTATGTAGGAATTTCATTCCGTTGGCAATAGGCTCTGTGACTGTCCATACCAGTGCAAAAATCTCTTGGACATTCACCATCTGCTCAATGGTCTTCAGATAATCCCTTGTCACTGCAACATGCTCCATGCACTTGTCTGATTCAAGGGCCTTTAGGACACTCATCAGCTGATTCAGGAGAAGTTGGAATTTCTGACTTTCCCAATGGGACACCAAAAATAGCACCATTTACCCAAAGTACTCTAGAAAGACCATTTTCTACCCATTGGATTATAGACACTTCTCCAACTCCCCAAGATGATCTATGATTTCCACCTCCTTCAGTACAGACTCTGCAACCTTCCTGATTTACTCCAAAGGAAACAGAACTATTGCCATCTACAAAAGAGGTTTATAAACCTTCAAGGTCTGTATCAAGCACTCTAGAATCTTTTCCATCTGTGCCAGGGGCTCTGGGACTTTTCAAATATAACCAAGGTGTTCTGGGCTCTTTGGTATCTGACCAAGGGAATCTGGGACCACCAACATTTCTCTATCATACTTAGGAACATCCCAAAGGAGCCTAAGGGGCCATCAAACCTGTTCCATCTATCCAAGAATAGGTGGGACATTGCTTTTCAAGAAAGTATATTTGTGACTCTAACAACTTTATTAATATTCCTTCTCATGAAGACTCCCTGAGACATTTCTCTTATCCCAAAATAAGCTCTAGACATTTCAATACAACAAAAAAATATCAAGACATGTCCAATTTCCTGAAGAAGATATCAGATATTCAGACTTTTAGACTTTCAGAGCTTGATAGCTTAACATATTTTCCTTCTTTCAAACATAGTCTCATATCTTCTGTATATGTCAAAAAGAACTCAAATTGTACCTTTATTCCTCAAAGGAATGTCCCACTCCCAACATCATCAGAATTTAGTCTATCTAGTTCCCCTGATAAAGGAGACATCAGACTTTATCCTTCACCAGGAGGTGGCTCCACACATTCTAAAATGAAGAAAACAAAATCGAGACATGCTTAAAAAGAAGCAGTCTTCAAACCTGTTCCATCAGAAGATGAAGACATGAAACTTCACCATTCTTCCAAAATGGGGGGCAAAGGTTCCAATTCTGACAAAGGTAGAGTGAATCTGAAAACTGAGTCCAAAGAGACCCTTACTACCTCTCCCTCTGCCAAGGGAGGCTGCAGATCCTCACAATCTCATGAGAAGGGCCTCAGAATTTGTCCCCTGAAGGCATCCCTAGACACTCCAAATCTACAAAAACTAAATTGGAACATGTCCCCTCTACCAAAGCAGATGTTCATGTTTCTCATTCAGAATATGAGCAATGCAAACAATCTTCTCTGTCAAAAATAGGATCCAGACATTCATCTTCCAAAAGGGACCAGATAAAAGTTAATCTGCAAAAGAGCATAGAACCTTCCATCTCTAAGGGAGGATGCAGATCCTCACAATCTCATGAGGATGGCCAAAGATTTCTCCATATCCCCAAGGCAGCCCTAGAAATTCCAAATCTACCAAAACCAATTGGAACATGTCCCCTCTAATAAAGCAGATGTTCATGTTTCCCATTCCAAACACAAGGGCTATGAACAATGTTCTTTGTCAAAAACAGGGTCCAGGCATTCATCCTCCAAAAGGGACCAGAAACTGAAATCTACTCCTCAAGAGTGCACAGAACCTTCCATCTCTAAGGGAGGCTGCATATTCTCACGATCTCATGAGGAGGGTGGCAGAAGTTCTGCAACCCCAAGGCAGCCATAAACATTCCAGGTCTATCTAAACCAAATTGGAACAGGTCGCCTCTAACAAAGCACATGTTCATGCTTCCCCCTATGAAGATGAGGACCTCAAACAACCCTCTTTCACAAACAAACAAACAAACAAACAAAAACAGAGTTCAGACATTCATCTTCCAAAAGGGAGAAAAAAAATTACTCTCCAAGAGAAAAATAGGACCTGCCATCTCCAAGGGAGCCTGCAGATCCTCACGATCTCTGGATTTCTGCAGAAGGCATCCTTCTTCCCAAGGCATCTCAAGACATTCCAAATCTACCAAAACTTAATCAAAAAGGCCCCTTATGCCAAATAGATGTTCACACTTCCCATTCAGAACACGAGGGCTGCAAAATTTCTGCTTTGTCAGAAAGAAGGCTCAGACATTTTCCATCCACCAAAATGGGCCAGACACAAAAAGCTAATCTTGAAGGAAACATAGAATGTTCCATATCTACAGAAGGGGAACATGGAAACTACTCCCTCTCCTTAAACATTCCATCTTTCCCCATGAGCCTTCCAGCCTTATTTCTACTACTTCTACCAGGACAAGACTCAGACATTATCCTTATACTCAAGAAGCAATCAAAACTTCCCCACCAGCTAAATAAAGCTTCAACTTATCTCTGGATGGAGACAGCCCCAATGGGAATGCCAAACCTTTCTCATCACCACAAAGCATTGATGTTTATGAAGGAGTTCTTTAGACATGCTCTTTCTGTCCAAGAGGAACTAAAAAAAAAAAAAACTTCCACTAGTTCATAGAGGAACTGGGGGCTTTGCTACCTGTTCAGTTGGGACTCATATATTCACCAGGTCAAAAAGAGAGTCCCACGACATTCCCTGTTTTCCAAAAGTATCTGGAAATACCTATCTGAACCAGAGGTCCAGGGATCCTCCTTCTCTTACCATGGAGGAGGCACACACTTTCAGTATAAATATGGGGCATCCATATCTGACCCTTCTGTCCATGGAGACCACAGACATTCATGGTCAGTCCTGTGCAGCCTCCAAAGAATCCTGCTGCAAAAACAGAACTGGGGTTCTAGCCTCTCTTCTCAAGGAGGTATCAGGCCATCTCAATTTATTAAAGAGGCCTCAGACTTTCCAAAGATTACCCTGTTCAAAGCAGCCTTGGAATGTTTCAATCTGAATGAGTGAGCATCATACATAGCCTAACAATACCATTGAGCCCCAGGAATGCTCCTTGTGACCAAATGGAATTCAGAAATATACCTTCTACTCAAGAATGGGCCAAATCATCATTTTCTGCCTCAGGAAACTCCCGACATACTCATTGTGCCCATGAAGGTTTCAGACCTTACAAGTCTGTCAAACTGAAGTTCTAAAGATGCTCATCTCAAGAGGGGAGTGTGGGCCCTACTCTCTTTTATCATGGCATCTCTAGATCTTCTTATCTACAAAGTTACTTCATCTTTCCCCACTCTGTGTCCCACATGAACAATGGGAGTTTAGAGCTTTTCGTTGTCATGAAACATCTATGAAACCTTTGACTTCCATTCCTGGATCCATCAGATGCACACTGAGGTATCACATAGGTCTCAGAAGGTAGGTATTTTCCTTTTAATTAAGAATAGGACACATCTTCTACCTAGAACATGCTATACAATCTGTGACCCACTGAGAATAGCATATGCTACTTCTGACTAATGTGGCCCAAGACTGACATTATCTGACCTAAAAGGTCACAGAACAACTCTCACTGTCTAAGTTCCACAGAGTGTTTCCAGTTCTAATTATCTGACTGCATGACCTCTGTCCAAAATTAAAATGACCCTGGTACCTGAAGTCCTAGAACATTAGAGAAGTGCCCTAAACCCAGGGTATGTGCCTTAACTTGATCAGCAGAAATAAAGAAGCTAGACCATTCATGTCCAGAAGTAGTTAGCTGAAATGGTCCAGAGACCTAGCTGAAAACTGCCTCCTAGCTTCTTGGAGATTGATCACACCATTGCCTGCCCTGCATGACATGGTTGCCCTAGATTCTCATTACGATTAGAAAAGGAAATATTCAGGCATTCTCTAATCTCCAAATTGACTCTTGATGTTCCCCTGCTCCCCCCAGACCCTTTGACTTTTCTGCTTTCCCAAACACAGCATGAGACATTCTGTCTCCAAAGAATGGTGTTCTCAAATTCCCTGTTTTTCTGTAGATGCCTCAAATATCCTAACTCTGTACTAGTGTTCTGAAAATTGGGTTTCGGACAAATGGGCCTCAAACTTATTCCTTCAGACCCAACAGTACTCATCCTTTCCCTAGTGACCGAAGTGAACCTCAAACTGTTGTCAAGGACTCAGAGGGTTCGAAGTCACATCTCTTCTGAACCAGGAAGCAGATGAACTCCATTAATTCCCAACGAGGCTATAACCCTACCACTAGAGATCCACAGGTATTTCAAACACTTACAAGGATGGAGGGGGATTCTGACCTGTCCTTCAGAACCAGAGACTCCCAGATCTTCCCCAATGGCCCAGGTGGCATCAAACTTATCTGTATAGAACCAAGGGGGCTTGGTTTGGTTCTAGGCAAAGGGAGTTTCAAACTAGTATCCCCTCAATACCAAAACTGTCCTTCAGCCATTTCACATTGTTCAGGGGTACATTGACACTATTTTCCTTTGAGATCCAGGAGATCTCAGACATGTAATAATTGCTAAACAATCTCATTTGTACAACTTCAGAAAAAGGGAGTCACACACATCCTCAATGACTGAAGGGGACGTGGGACATACAGCTTGAGAAGCAAGTGGACTCAGACATCTTCAATGTCGCAAGAAGGTCATAAATACAACCGCCTTTGAAACAATGAGTCATAGAATTTTGGTAAAGTCACAATGTGGCTTCAGACTTATACTTTCAGAACCAGGATGATCCATGTCTTAATTAAAAACTCCATCAGGTCTTAGATATCCCCCCTCAGAAGTAAACTAACTCACTAATTCAGGGAGCTGACACCTCTCTGAAATATCTTCTGAAGAGAGACTTGGACTTATTTCCCCCAACCACAGTAGCCCCTGACTTTTATCATATGCCAAATAGGAGCTGTAGTAACATACATTCTTTGAATAATACAACTTTAGCCTTCCTTTGTCTATGTTGGAGGGGTCTGAGACACACCTCTTTGATGAAGCAAACTACAGAACTGACCCTGCAACTGGAGTGTGTCTCAGATATTTATACCTGACTAACAAGCACTTGAGACTGAGTCTCTTTGTGTTCATGGCCAACTCATATCTATCAAACAACTAAGAGAGACTGGAGCTTCTCCCCCAAACCAAAGTGGCTAGAAAATACACTTTTGACCACCAAAGGAACCTCAAGAAACTCTAGATGGGAGTGACATGGCACAAAAATGTAATCTTCACCCTGAATCCAAGGCCATCTATTTTCAAGCTACTCATCAGAAAGGTGCCTGTCCTCCATGTCCACACCTATACAGGTTATTTTGAGTTTAAACAGGGAACACACCTAGGAATTGTGACTCACTTTTTCAGAGAAATCTTCTGATTGCTCTCTAACCTCAAAAGGAGCCCTCAGAGTTAAGAATTTTCTAGAGTTCACTGAAGATTTGGAGAAGGACTAGAGAGTGCCTGGACCTCCTCCTCTTTCCTAAAGGTAAGCAGTGGCATTCCCCTTCGTCCAACAAGGTCTTGCATCTGTCTTCTTTCCCATACCTTATTGTGTTTTTGAACTGATGACTTGGGCCTTAAAATACCCCCTTTAGCACAAATGGCCCTCAGAAATTTCCTTTCTGAGCAAAGGCACATGTAATATTTCATCTCTGACAAAAGGTCATTCCACTTAGAGTTCACAAGAGTCAAGAAGTGTGAGCAAATCCTGGAATTCATGCCAATTCCTTGAGTAAAAGCACCCATTACTGTGTGGCCTCCCCAGTCCCCCTTAGATCTGGGAATCCCACACAAGCTCTTAATGAATCCAGATCTAATACTCAATTTCTTGCAGATTCGGCTAAAGATATGGACATCCTAAAAAGGAAGAAGAGTTAGTTGGTGAGGCAATGCTAGGACCATATGAGGTATTGTAGTCAATTGAATTTATGCTTGGAATTATATGGGATTTTTACACTCTGACCATATCTTCCTTGTCACGTGGGCCTCAGAAACTTTTTTCTCCCTAAGGGTACTCACTCATTCTCCCTTTGATCATGGAGACATCGTATCTTCCCCTGAAGCAAAGGGAGCCCTGCATCTTTCCAGTTTGTCTTAAGGAGGCTTATATATTCATTTTGTGTGAGGAAGACACACACTTCCTGATATTACAGGGTAGGCTTCAGACATTCTTCTTAATAAATGAGTCCCAGATTCTCCCTTCAGTCCAAGATAAACTCTAAGCCCAAAACTTATCTACAAAGTACCTCTGATAATAAAGTACCTGTGAAGGAAATTGGATACATTCTACTTACATTGGACAAGGTGACTTTAGGCACACCATTTCACTTCAAGGGGACTAATACAAACTCCTCTGATCAAAAGGATACAGATCAGATCAGTGACATGAAAATTTAGCCAAACGTTCAGCAATTTGTCATTTATGCTTCCAATAAATACTCCCTGACCTTGACCTCCTCAGAGGAGCCACTTCTTTTTTGTTTGTTTTATTTATTTATTTATTTGTTTATTTGTTTGCTTGCTTATGCACAGCCCTCTTCTAACATAGTTTCTACCAAGGGGTTGCATGATGGTTCTAGAATCTTTTATTAATTATTATTATTATTATTATTATTTATTAAAGATCTCTGTCTCCTCCCTGCTGCCTCCCATTTTCCTCCCCCTCCCCCATTCAACTCCCCCTCTCTCATCAGCCCGAAGAGCAGTCAGGGTTCCCTGCCCCGAGGGGAGTCCAAGGACCTCCCACTTCCTTCCAGGTCTAATAAGGTGAACATCCAAACAGCCTAGGCTCCCACAAAGCCAGTACGTTCAGTAAGATCAAAACCCAGTGCCATTGTTCTTGACTTCTCAGTAGTCCTCATTGTTCGCTATGTTCAGTGAGTCCGGTTTTATCCCATGCTTTTTCAGACCCAGAGGTAAGCCAGACCCAAAAAGAGGAACATGGGATGTACTCACTCATAATTGGTTTCTAGCCATAAATAAAGGACATTGAGCCTATAATTCATGATCCTAGAGAAGCTAAATAAGAAGGTGAATGCAAAGAAAAACATATAGTCATCCTTCTGGATATTAACCTTCATCAGGCGATGAAAGGAGACAGAGACAGAGACCCACATTTGAGCATTGGACTGAAATCTCAAGGTCCAAATCAGGAGCAGAAGGAGAGAGAGCATGAGCAAGGAACTCAGGACTGCAAGGGGTGCACCCACACACTGAGACAATGGGGATGTTCTATCGGGAACTCACCAGAGCAGCCACTTCTATATGTGGAAACCTCACCTCTATTCTAACTGAGAAGGTCTCAATCTTTCCATTCTTATATGTGTGTTCAGGCATACCCGGATGACCAAAAGGATGTCAGATCACACTGAGCTAGTATCCTAGGACAAAACAGTAAAAATCTGATTTTTCTACTTTTAAGATTCTCGCCAGAAATGAGTCAGTTCCATCTTTTCTCCTATGCCTGTGCTACTGATGAAAGGCTTGTGGAGGACAGAGAACCAGGGATTATCAACCAAAGAGTAGAAAAAAATCCACTCTGATTGCTGGCATGGAAGTCTCAGAGTCTTAGAAAACACGGGTATTCTGTAGTGTGAGGACATTTGTATCTGAGAAGGTATTGCTTGCACCATTGACCAAATCCCAAGGTAATCTGTGAGATTTATCTTCTGCCTGAGGGATTCTGGATCTTCTGGCTTTTCTATCCTCCCAAAACTTGTTAGCTTTCAAGATTGGGGCCTGAAATACTGGAGAGATAGCTCAGAGTTTAAGAGCACTGACTGCTGACCCAAAAGACCTGGGTTCAATTCTCAGTACCCACACGTCAGCTCACAACTGTTTGTCTGAATCTCCAGTTCCAGGGGATCTGACACCCTCACATAGAGGCACATGAAGGAACAACACTTATATACATAAAAAAAAAAAAAAAAAAATCAAAAAACTTTTAAAAAAAGGAATGAGGTCTGAAATCTTCCATGAATAGCCAATAGTGTTCAGTTCGATGGTCTTACATCAAACCAACAATGTGTAGGCCCATGAAAGACTACATAAACAAGGGATGCCAGTCTTCTCTGTTTAGATGTCCCATAGGTCAAGTTTAGCAATCTGAGCATAGAACCCCATGACATCTGCCTTCAGACCAGTCCATAGAAATGGAATGACTTCAATTTCAACATCTCTGCCTATATACGAGCAGCTGAATACAAACTAGATGAAGAACCCCAGTCAAGGACAATTATCTAGGCCTCTGGAAGAAGACCTAGGCTGTTGTTGCCTTGTCTCTCAAAGAATGAACACAAACTATGAATAAGAGTTGGAAGCTCATGATCAGTGCTGGGAACATTCTCCACTGTATAATTTACCAAGGATATTCACCTTCAAAAGAAGTGTGTACTACACTTTCACACTCTGCTGAAAGAAAATTCTGTCCTTCCCATTTCTTTCAATGGGGTCTCAGAGGTTTATTTTCTTTCGTGGGACTCTGAGCTTTTTCTGTTATTATTACTGTCATTATTATTAATTTATTCCTTCTTTGCATATGGAACAGGATGTCAGAACTCTCCTAAGACTAAGGTTGCCCTCAATCCCACTTGCTTAAGGGGACCTAAAACATTTATTTTGTGTTACATGATTCTCATGTATTCCCTTTTTTACCAGTTTGCTCTTAATGTTTTCTCATTGAGGGGTGTCAGACCAAGGGGACATTTTACCACACTGGACAAACAAGTATCATGCATTTCTAATCTTCACAAGAGATCACTGGTCCAATTATCTATGTCCAAACAACAAGAGGACAGAACCTACTCTAGACCTTCTCCATTTGCCCAAGTTGGTTTTAAGTACTCATTTTGTGGAAAATACCCTCAAATTTTCCTTTTTTGCAAGTTTGATCCAAGTCTTTTCTAAAAGATTAAAGAGTCCTCAGACCACATATTCCTTACACCACTCACACTTTATATGTGAGAATCAGATCTGCCCACATTTACTCCAGTGTAAAGCAAAGGGGGTTTATGATTATATTGTTTAACCAAAAAACTACAGAGGCCCAATTGTTTGCCCAAGGATGTCTGGCCTAAGACACAATGATGGATATGACCTCAGAATTCACTCCTGTGGCCAATCAGGTATCATTTCTTCACTCTATATTCAGATCTAGCCTCTGACACTGGGAGGCCCTAGAGCATTCTCTTCTTTCATAGGAAACTTTCACTGGGCCCTTGGACTCACCTTACCTTTATGTCAATCCTGACAACCAAGTTTGCTTGGTTGCAACTAATGGGACCTCTGAAGATACTAGGTATAGATCAGAGGTCAAAATATAGAAAGCTAAAAGTAATAGTCATGCCACCTGCCCAGAAGGTAGTTGTCAGGAATGAAATGTTTACATCTTCATGATGGATAAACAGAACAATACAACCTTGAGAAAGCATCAAAGTCCACACAACCGCTCATCATCTTGGAAGAGTGTTGTATTGCTTCTTGCATTCTTTTCAACAGGAGATGTAGTATATAGTTGGAAGCAAATGATGAAGAACCAAACCATCATCCCATCACCCAAGGTAAGCAAGGCCTTTCCCTTATGCAAAATGGGGTGAATGGATATTGCTATTTGGTTAAACAGGGCCTGACACTTTCTATCTAATCAATGCATTTCTGAATGACTTCAGTACCTTCCCCTCTGAATAGGGACTCCCCAAAATGTCCCTATTCTCAAGGCATCTCACACCATGCCCTTTTGATGATGGGTTATCAGAACTTCCCATGGGTTAAAGTAGTCATCAGGCCTTTCTGCTATTACAAACAACAGTGAAGGAAATCAATCTCTGTTCAAGGAGAGTCAAAAGAATGATGGGTTTTTACTAAAGTCATCTCAGAATTTCCATTTTGCTCAAGGGGACAAGGATCAAAGGGTCCATCAGAGTACCACCCATGTGCTTGTGCACCTCAGAATTATCCCACTAATGGAGGACCTTAGATATTTCCCCTCTAACAATGACCACTGGGAAAATACATGTGTGACCCAAGGGACTTCACTGAGTTCTGCTTTGAGTTCACAGAACCTAAGGCTTAGGTCATCTTTCCTTCATTATAGTCATCAGAATAAAAAGGCCTCATCCTTCATGCACACACCAATGTAGCTGATGATAAGCTTTAAGAGGACTTAGAACCTGAGACTGCCAATCATGACTGATGGATGATGCTCAGATTGCTGCCAGGCCTGACAGAGTATGCCTGAAGATGTGAATCTTCTAAACGGTGATGAAGTCCTTCCTCCACTGCACAAGGTAGACTGGGACACTCTCTTTCCACTAAGTGGTTTATGACTTTGCTACTCTCTCTAAGTCTACTGAAGTCTTCCACTCTTAAACGCCATCAGTTTCTGTCTATTAGACCTAAAATGCACACTCTGTAACCAAGAGGGCCTGATATCTAACCTGAATGATTGAGGAGGCTAGAGAGTATTATCTTCATGTCCAAGGCCCCATGACTTTCCAAGTCCAGTCAAAACAGCCTTCAAAAGTAACTCTCTTATGAAGGATTAAATATTTCCGTTTATGTTCAGACCTTTCACTTCTACTGAAAATATGTTTCACTTCCAAAACATCATCTGAGAGGGACTTCATTATGCTCCTTATGTTCAAGGGCCCTCAAATTCCTGTCTTCTGGTCCATATGTCTGAAAATGTCTTTCCTTCCTAAAGGTGATTCAGAGCTCTCACTCTGCCTATCATAGCCAACAAGACTCCACATCTATTCATAACTACTTGGTCTTTCCCCTCTATATGGGGGTAAAACAAAACTTTCTCCTAAAGACCATGGTGACTTGAAATATATCCTCTCTGTCCCAAGGGGGACTCAGGGTTACTATCTCTTCTGTGAGACCCATAAATCTTGTTCTATTGACTATGTATGTCTGCTTTATTCCAAAGTGTCTAGGGATGCTTCTAAATTTCTTCCTGTTATGTATAATCTAAGATATTACCACTCTGAGCAAAGGAGCCTTGGGCACATTTTACCTCACTAATGGGTTCTAAGACTCAGGTTAACCATCCAACCACTTGGGAAATGTGCAGAAGTTACTGCCAAACTTCTAACCTGCCTTGTGTGATCAAGGAAAGTCCACAATTGATTTCACACCTGAAACTTATAATTTGCGAGACCTGTAAAGTGCTGTCCTCAGCCAAAATAGGTATGGATATTCTAAATACTGAAAAAGACTTGGAAACTGATCAAGCAGTACTGTACCTTTTTCTGTTACACAAGGTATTTACTTTTTGCTCAATGTGATATTGCGTTTCCTATTCCATTAAACATTGCCATAGACTTTATACTTCTGAAAAATAGGTGTAGACTTTCAGGTGTGCACAAAATGTCTCTGAAATTCCAGTTATGACCTAGGATACATCAGCATTTTTTCTGATTCCCAACTAGTCTGCCATATTACTTCTTTGATGAAGGGCATAATAACTCTTCAATTTATGCCCAAAGGTCAAGGATGTTCTCATTCTTACAAGTGAAACTGAGACATCCACATCAATAAAGAATGCTTCTAACCTGCCTTGTGTGTTCACAGAAAGTCTACAGTTCATTTTACACTTGCAACTTATAAATTACGAGGCCTGGAAAGTTCTTCCCTGACTAAAGAGATCTCAGGGCACTGTGAACTAAGCTACTTGAATACAAGAATAGTAAGATGAGGTTAAATGAGTCTACTCCCTTCATTCTGGTTTATTAGGCAAAGAATTTCATAATGCATGAAGAGGAATGTGTGGATGAACCTTTACTAGACAAGGACACTGAGCCAGAGACTACTGTCATGCAGTCTCTTAGAAGATTTCTATGACTGCTGACATGCCTGACATGAACATTCAGAAGATTTGTATTCTAGGTTGTGATTTCAAGTTTGGTGCTGATGAAGAAGTGAGTGCCTGGGACTTCCTCTCTTTCTCAGGGTACAGTTCAACCTTCAGATTCTGCCCAATAAAACCACCAACATATAACCAAGAGAGATTGAAAGTATTTCATCCACACCGTAGGATCTCCTCTCTCCTCCTTTTAAGTAAGAAGGTGTTGGAACTTTCACCTGCTCCCAAAGTGATAGCAAGAATTCTTCTGCCCACTGGGAACCTGGATGTGCCCAATGTATCACAAGAATTCTGAGAGTATTCTCTCTCTTACTGAAGTGACTTTTCAATTATTTCCTTTCCCAAGTATACACCAACTCTTTGTTTTCTGATGAAAATATTCTCAGACCTGCCTGTTCTAATAGAGAGGTACAGTCAACCAACATGCAAAGGGTTCTCTGAATATGACCCTGTGGGAGTGACTTACTAGGTCCATGTAATTGGGTTTTAGACCATTCCATTAGAAAAGGAGTTGCAGTCTACTGACTTTGATTTACCTGTGGGCCTGAGATCTTCTCACACAGCCAAGGTTTTCTTCAGATATACCTTTCTGCCCAATGAATGCCTTATATTGTTGTCTTCTGATTCAGGGACCTTCCACACCCAAACACGAGGTCAAAGAGTATTTTTTATTCTTCACTGATAACTTCTTTAGAACACCCAGGCTTAAAGTATGAGGACCAAAGTATATAAAGTAATGTCTAGAACTGATTCCACTACCCCAAGGCAGAAACCAATATAATGTGTCCCTCATCATTTAAACCTAGATCTGAGCAGATGAGCATGCGCTTGAGAAGGAGAATGTGCTTGGGACGCTCATGCAGACTATTGGATGACCACTCAGACTGCTGCCTCACATACCACACATTCTCTACAGTGGACAGATGTTCAACCTCGGATGAAAAGCTGGAAGCTAATAATGCCATTCCTGGAATGTTTTCCACTACATGAGGTGGGCTGAGACCTTGATCTCATGTCAAGCAATGGGTATGATGATTTGAGCTTTACCCAACCCAACATGTTAGTCTAGATTTACAATAGCCCTCAGATTTCCATACTCCAAACAAGATGCCCTCAAACATTTCCCCTCTGTCTCTGGGTTCCTTGTGTTTTCTCCAGGGCTCTTGCTTCCCCCCCTCTTCCCCATGCACCTTGCCAAGCCTCTGACTTCTCACTTATGACCTGTTGATCCCTATTAGTACATTTCTGACTTATGTGGGGGGCATTCAAAATCTGAATATGAGGTCTTCAATAGTGCTCTCATTGAACAATGGTGTCTCACACATACTCGTTTTTTTAATGGAATATTCAGACTCCATATCTGTCCAAGAGAACTTCAGAGCTTCCTTTTCTGTTATGTAAGATGTCTATACTAACATTTTTATCCAAAGGGCCTCTGGTTTTTAATTCTGATCTGAGCAGGTGTCTGACATTTAGACTCTGCTCAAAGACACATCTCATGCACATTAGTTGGACAGAAGTCTTGGACACACTCCTGCTAAGCAATGTAATATTTCTCCTTTCAGGCTCGGTGTCTTAGAGCTCCAGAGTAGCAAGGAGAGGTTGGAATACAGCCATCAGTCTTTAGGCATTCATTAGTGCATCAGAAATGGAGTGATTCTATCTTTTGTGTCTTGAACTGGATGGCTGAAAAAGAAACAGACACAACCCACGCTCTTGGAACAATATTCAGATTACTACATATCCTCCTGAAGATACCAGAGATGATCTGGTTACTTTGTTGTTGTTGCTTTGAATGTTGTTCACTTCTTGGTGTTATTGTTTCTTTTAAGTTTAGAGGATGACATACTGATATTTTCTTTGTATACTAGTCATCCACTGGCATTAAAATCCAGCAGTCAATTGCTTAAATGCTTCACATGTTCTACTCCATTTGGAAAACACAATGTATTAATATCTTCTACCTTACTGTTTCAAAGTCATACCATTATGTAATTCTATTTTACAAATGCAGTCATTTGAACCAATATTCCCAAAAATATAAACTTTATGTGCAGAACAATTTCCTGTATGGTGTTAATTTTTCCACCTGATGCTATGTTAATTTCATGCAATTTGGAAACATATTTTTCTTACTGCTGTGCGGCAGATATCCACTTAGAAGTGTGTACATACCATGATTGTCTTTCTGGGTCTGAGGAAGATATCAAGGGTGTAATTTCTGAAGAGTCAGAACCTAAAGAAAGCCCAGTTACTAATAATATATTTGTGCATCAAATGGACAGTGTGTGTTTTTTGTATGTGTTTAGAAGACTTTGTTGTTTGAATCCTCATTCTTTGTGTGTCAAATGGGAGTAGTAAATCATGCTCAGTGTGGGTGTGTAAAGAGCACCATATTTTTGTGTTTAGTTTTTTATTATATCTAACTATGTGTATGTACATCTATCTATCTATCATATATGCATGCATGTATGTATATATGTAGTTAGCTAGGTATGCAATGATCCATTNTTGTATATATATATATATATATATATATATATATATATATATATATGGAAATCAGAATTGCGTGTTGTAATGTCTTCTCTTTTTTCCTACCATGCATGTCTTGGCATTAGAATATTAGTTATCTCGTATTCCCTTTTACTATGGACATCTTAAGGAAGGAGCATAATTAATCTGGCATAGCTGTGATTAACACTTACTTATCTAACCAGTCCCAATGCTGTGTTGTAAATCTTCCCTAAAGGATTATGTAAACTGTTCTTACCAGGTACACATTACATCATCACTATTATTTGAGCTACCCATTAAATGTGATATCTTAATTTGTATGTTACTGCTCTCTTCCAGAGTCCATGAAAGTCAACTAGTTTAGGGATAAGCTCTGGACCCTTGGGGCTCTTCTGACAAAGAAAACAACTTATTTTTTTCTTATAAAGTTTAAAAAAGATTCTTTTCTAATATAAAATATCCTAATTACAGTTTCCTCTCCCTTCATTCCTCCCAGTTCTACCTCCAACTGCTCTCCCCTCAGGCTCCACTCTATTTCTGTCTCTTATTTGAAAATAATAGGCATCCAAGAGTTAATAACCAAATATGACAAAATAAACTATAATAAGAAAAAGAAAAATCATCACATTGAGGCTGGACCAGTGTAGGACAATATTATACAGGCCACATTTATGTACTCTATTGGCAACCAGGATCTCAAACCACAATAGCAGCTGAGGTGCTGAAAGAATTTTCAGACTGGCTGTCTCCTGAGGTCAGGATATGCTGATATTTTCCTGTTCCTACTTTGTAATTATGAGGAAAGCCTGGGAAGAAATGTTAGTTCCAAGCTAATGATAGAGCTGCAGATGTAACTTTGGTCCTGCTATCCCAGGAACAGAATGCTAATGAACTTCCCTGATGGAGGAAGGTCATTGGCTAATAAAGAAACTGCCTTGGACCATTTTATTGGTTAGAACATAGGTAGGTGGAGTAAACAGAACAGAATACTGGGAGGAAGAGGAAGTGAGCTCAGACTCGACAGCTCTGCTCTCTGGAGCAGAGGCCATGCTCCCCTCTCCTGGGCAGACACACGTGATGAAGCAAGCCGCCAGGTCAGACATGCTGAGTCTTTCCCGGTAAGACCGGTGCTACACAGTTTATTAGAGATGAGTTGATTGGGATATCAGAATTAGCCAGTAAGGGCTAAAGCTAATGGGCCAAGGAGTGATTAAAAGAATACAGTTTGTGTGTTGTTATTTCTGGTGTAAAGCTACCCGTGCAGGAGCCGGGCGGGACAAAAAGCAAGCCCACAGCTCCCTACTACACTTCCCCCTCAGTTTACTTGGGAGATAAAAGCTGTTTTGAGAATAAAAGCAGATAATCTTGTGGATTTGAATGAACCCAGAGACTGTTTTCTTATATTGCTATGTGGACTGTGTCTCAATTATTCCCACACCTCCATGCCAGGCAATTGTGTTTGCTCAATTTTATGATCACATTAATAAACTTTTCCCAGCTGACATGTTACTTCAGTTTACACAGTGCATTTATCCTTTTTCACCAAAACAATGGCAAAAGATCCCATAAAAGATACTTTGTTAACTTCCACTGATGGCTCATCTAATGGGAGGATAGCATATGTGGTTAATGGTAAAGGACATGCCATCCAGACAGAACCAGCTTCAGCTCAAATTGTTTAGCTTCAAGCTGTAGCTTTAGTGTTTAAATATATTGAAGAAGATTATTTTAAGTTGATCTTGTATCCTGACACATCACTGAAGGTATTTATAAGCAGTAGGAGTTCTCTGGTAGAGGTTTGGGGTCACTTATGTACACTATCATATCATCTTCAAATAACAAAAGACTGACATTTTCCCTTTCCAGTTTGAATCCCCTTGATCTTATGTTGTCTTATTGCTATTGCTAGAACTTCAAGCATCATGTGGAAGGGATATGGAGAGAGTGGACAGCCTTGTCTTATTCCTGATTTTAGTGGAATCACTTTGGTTTTCTCTCCATTTAATTTATTATTAGCTGTCTCCTTGAGTTATATTGCTTTTAGATATGATGCCTGTATCCCCAATCTCTCCAATATTTTTATCATAAAGGGGTGTTGAATTTTGTCAATTTTTTTTGGCAAAAGGAAATGATCATATTTTTTTTTTCTTTCAGTTTATTTATATGATGGATTACATTGATAGATTTTCATATGTTGAACCAGGCCTTTATCTCTGGAATGAAGCCTATTTGATCATAAAGGTTGATTTTTTTGTTGTGTTCTTGGATTTGGTTTGCCAGTATTTTATTGAGAATTTTTGCATCAATGTTCATGAGTGAGGTTGGCCTGTAATTCTCTTTCTTGTTTGAGTCTTTGTGTGGTTTTGTATCAGTGTAACTGTAGCTTCATAAAAAAAGAGTTTTGCAATGACCCTTCTGTTTCTTTTATGTGGAACACATTGAGGAGTATAGGTATTAGCTCTTCTTGGAAGTTCTCATAGAATTCTGTGCGGCAAACTCCCTGACCAGCAGGAAGGAACAGCCACCAGACGAGGATTCTTCCCAAATCATGCTTTATTGGAGCCTCTTAGTTGAAGGGAGAGCAGAAAGCAAGGGGCCCAGAGCGCTGAGCTGTAGCTGTTTATATAGGGAGTCTGCCTAGCAACCTTTGATACTTTGATACTTTAACTGCTTTTCTGGAGACCCACCGGCAAGAAAGAAAGCAGGGGAACATCCCTGTCAATTAAAGACCACAAGGAAGTTCCCCTGCCTGTCAGGGGAAGTGTGGGCAGCTAGATCGCAACAACTCATCCTGTTTTCTGGTGGAAGAACTGAAACCTTTATTATGGTATCAAGCGAGGCAGGGGCCAAATGCCATCTTGTAATGACAGCCACTCAAATCGGCTCCCAGCAATTCTGCACTAAAACGATCCAGCCCTGTGCTTCTTTTGTGAGGTTTTGATTACAGCTTCTATTTCCTCATGACTTCTATTTCCTTCCATTTTTTAAAATATTTTTTTTTAATTTTGTGGAGTATAGGCTTTGGTCGTAAATCCTAATGATTTTCTGAATTTCCTCAGTGTCCGTGGTTATGTCCCTCCTTTCTTTTCTGATTTTGTTAATTTGGGAATTTTCTCTTTGCCTTTTGATTAGTTTGGGTAAGGGTTTATCAATCCTGTTGATTTTCTCAAAGACCCAGCTCTTTGTTTCACTGAGTCTTTGTGTTGTTTTCTGTATTTATATTTTGTTAAATTCAGCCATCAGTTTATTTCCCATCTTCTATTTCTCCTGCGTGAGTCTGCCTCTTTTTTTCTAGAGCTTTCAGGTGTGCTGTTATGTCTCTAATGTCAGCTTTCTCCATTTTCTTAACATGGTCATTTAGTGCTATGAACTTTCCTCTTACCACTGCTTTCATAAAGTCCCATAGATTTGAATGTGTTGTGTTTTCATTTTCCCTGACTTCAAGGAAGATTTTAATAATTTTCTTTATTTTTTCCTTGTCCCAGGGGTGGTTCAGTAGTTGACTGTTCAGTTTCCATGAGTTTCTGGGCTTTATAGGGTTAGTATTGTTGTTAAATTCTAACTTTATTCCATGGTGATCTGTGGATGTTTCCTTTGTTACTGAGTATGTGATGAATTTTAAAGAAGGTTGCATGAGGTTCTGAGAAGAAGGTATATTATATTTTGTTTGTGGAGCAATCCTACCATGGGCAATCTGTAGATTCAATGCAATCCCCATCAAAATCTCAAGAGAATTCTTCACAGACCTTGAGAGAACCAACTTTATATGGAAAAAAAAAAAAAGAAACCCAGGATGGTCAAAACAATGCTATACAATAAAGGAACTTCCAGAGGCATTACCATCCCTGACATCAAACTCTATTACAGAGCTACAGTAATGAAAACAGCTTGATACTGGCAGAAAATTAGAAACATTGTCCAATGGAGTCATATTGAAGACCCAGATATCAATCCACACACCTATGAACACCTGATTTTTGACAAAGGAGCTAAAATTATACAATGGAAGAAAGAAAGCATCTCAAACAAATGATGCTGGCATAACTGGATGTCAACTTATAGAAGAATGAAAATAGATCCACATCTATCATCATGAATAAAACTCAAATCCAAATGGATTAAAGACCTCCAACCACACTGAATCTGATAGAAGAGAAATTGGGAAGTAGCCTGCAATGCCTGGACACAAGAGACCACTTCCTAAATTTAACCCCAGTAGCACAGACAACAAGAGCAACAATAAATAAATAGGACCTTCTGAAACTGAGAAGCTTCTGTAAAGCAAGGGACACAGGGAATAAGACAAAATACAGCCTACTGAGTGGGAGAAGATCTTCACTAACTGCACATCAGACAAAGGACTGATCTCCAAAATATACAAAGAACTCAAGAAATTAGACATCAAAAGATCACATAATCTAATAAAAAAACTCAATAAGCTAGACATTAAAATTCTAAATAACCCAATTAAAAATGGAGTACTGAACCAAAAAGAGAATTCTCAACAGAAAAATTACAAATGCCCAAAAGATACTTGAGGACATGTTAAACTTCCTTAGCTATAAAGGAATTACAATCAAAACAACTTTGAGATACCACCTTACACCTGTCAGAATGGCTAAAGTGAAAAACACCAATGATAGCTTATGCTGGAGAGGATGTGGAAAAGGGGAATACTCTTCCATTGCGGATGGTAATGCAAACTTGTGCAACCACTTTGGAAATCAGTGTGGTGGTTCCTCAGAAAATTGAGAGTCAACCTATGTTGAAATAAGAGCAGCGGGGCTGCGTCCCCAGTACCCCAGCCGCCTGCTAGCTTATGCCCGAAATAACAACACACAAACTGTATTCATTTAAAGACTGCTTGGCCCATTTCTATCTAGCCTCTTCTAGGCTAATTCTCACATATTAATTTAGCCCATTTCTAATAATGTGTGTAAGCACCCCAAGGTGCGCTTACCGGGAAGATTCTAGCCTATGTCCATCCTGGATCAGAGTTGCTTCATTGTGTGCATCTGCCCGGGAGAGCAGAGCATGCCTCTCTGTCTGAGGCATCTGGCTCTGAGCGGAGCTTTATTACTTCTGACCTCACTTCCTCTTCCTCCCAGCATTCTCTTCTGTTTACTCCACCCACCTAGGTCCTAACCAATAAAATGGGCCAATTCAGTTTCTTTATTAGCCAATGACCTTCCTCCATCAAACCTACTTCCAGATTCATCAATACTACTCTTGGGAATATACCCAAAAGATGACCAATCATGCTACAAAATCATTTGTTCAACTATGCTTATTGCAGCATTATTTGTAATAGTCAGAACCTGGAAACAACCTAGATGTCCCTAACAAAAGAATGGATAAATGAAGTATGGCAATCTACACATTAGGGTACTACTCAGTGTTAAAAAACAATGATTTCGTCCTGCTCCCTGCACTGAAGCTATCCACCCAGAGGGTTTGCCCTTTTGTCTGCAAGGTCCTTGGACCTCCAAGAGTCCCTGTTCCTGTGCTGAGGAGAACCATCCAGACTGGTGAGTGGGTGCCATCCCGGGGTGGGGCAGAACATCTGGGAAAGGAGCATGCCCCTTCAGCTCATGCTGCAGGGGCCTCTTTGTTACAAGACCCTGCCTTCCCCAAGCCTGCCCTATAGTTTGTGAGTTCCTTGGCCAAGGAACAGTTCCTACTCCTATGTTAATCCTAATTATCCATGAACGTGAGAGACTTTTCCATTTTCTCACTTCTTTTCTAATTTATTTCTTCAAATACCTAAAATTGTTGCCATACAGGTATTTTACTTGTATGGTTACAGTTTCCACCAAGTATTTTTATACAATTTTTTGCAATTGTAAAAAAAAATGTTGTATTTCTTATTACTTTCTCAGCTCATTTCTCATTTGCATATAGGAGGATGCTGATTTTTGAATTAATTTTGTATCCATCCACATTACTGAGAGTGTTTATCAGCTGTAAGAGTTCCATGGTAGAATTTTTGGGGTCATTGATGTATGAAATAATATTAGCTGCAAATAGAGAAGGGTTGATTTCTTCCTTCCCAACTGTATCCCCTTAAACTCCTTTTGTAGCCTTCTTGCTTTAGTTAGAACTTTTAGTACTATATTGAATAGATATGGAGGGAGTGGACAGCCTTGTCTTGTTCTTATTTTAGTGGGATCACTTTGAGTTTCTCTCCATTTAAGTTGATGTTGGCTGTGGTCTTGCTTTATATTGCTTTTAGTATGTTTAGCTTTGTTCCTTATATCCCTGATCTCTCCAAGACCTCCATCATGAAGGAATGTTGGATTTTATTACAGGCTCTTTCAGCATTTAAATTATCATGTGTTGTTTGAGTGACTGGATATTACAAGGACCCATGGTAAAGCAGATAACACCAGTCTTAAAAAGTAAAGAAATGTTATGATGAAATGACTCCTGATGGTATGCTGTTATCCTCATACAATAGGGCCTTATTTGGCTATACTCAGAGAAGATCCCTCCTGCTACAGATGGGTACATATGCACAGAGAGGATGGCAAAGACAATTATTAAAACACACAGTTTTAAAGGGGATGTCTGCATTAAATCCCTCTCTTCAGAACACAGAGAACCCTGTGAAAGAGGAAAAAAAAAAACAGTGTAAGAATAAGCAGGGTTGGAGGACATCTGGAAAATGAGGCCCTTTATTTCAAAATAATTTGATTTCAAGGCTTATATTAAATTCTAGAGACAGATGCAACAAGTACAAGGCCACCTTTGGGCTGCACTAGGTCCTTTGTGCATACAGTATATTGCTTAGAATTATATTTTTAGGAGACTCTTGAATGTGTGAATGAGTGGGTCCTAGACTATTGTGCCTGCTAGTGGGGATCTTTGCCTACTTTTGGGTTGCCTGGTCTGTCAGGGTCCAACCACAACATCAACTCTCTCTCTGTAATGGTGAGAAGGCAGGGAAATAATTGAGGCACAGTTCACAAAGCAATAGTGGAAGTGAGTCTCAGGGTTCATTCAAATCCTGAAGATCAACAGTGTTTGTTCTCAAAACAGCTTTTATCTCCCAAGGTAAACTGAAGGAGAAGTTAATTAGCATTCTTTTTCTGGGGTAGCAGGACAAAAGTCACATCTGTAGCTCTGTAACTAGCATGGGATTAACATTTCTTCCCAGGCAGTCCTCATAATTACAAAGAAGAAGCAGAACACCAGCATAACCTGACCTCAGGAGACAGCTAGTTTGAAAGTGCTTTTAACACCTCAGCTGCTATTGTGGCTTGAGATCCTGGCTTCCAAACAATGCAGAAGTATGTGGCATGTATAATATTGACCCACAATTCACTCTCTCTCTCTTAATAATTTTAAAACAAAAACCTGTGCTTCCACAGCAGGACAGAAGATCAGACCTGTATGGGGCAAACACCTGTCCCTTTACCCAAAATGACCTGTCATGGGAAGTCAGGCATATTTGAAACTTACTGTCTCAGGTTTATTGGAAAGGAGAGACTACAAACTCATCATTGACTGCTGATCTCTGTGAAGGAAAGAGATTATGGGAGAGAGATATCTTTGGGCTCTGTGTCTTGGGGATGTACTTTCTTGATAGGATAAATTATAATGCTTTAAAAATAATCATGCTTTCAAAGGCTGTAGTCTCCTATTTAAAGGAGAATTGCCTGAGATGGAAATGCTTTTTCAGCTAGTTTAGAGCTTAAATTTCTTACATTGTACCAACATCTAAAATTCTTAACATATGCATTAAATCCCAATATTTGAAAGGTTTTTCAGACTTTTCTCAGCAGTTATGAACATTATCAGGCTAATAGCATCTTCTCTCAACATCGTATATGCAGTTAAAAATATCATCAAGTCAGTCCCATGATTCTCAGCATTATTGGTCAATACCAACTTTTCTCAACATCTTATATATAGTTACAAATACCAGGTCAATATCGGTAAGAGTACAATGACATTGCTGTTATCAAATACCAGTTCCAGTCTCTGAGCAGCCATTAAAAACTTAGGCCGTCCCCTTTTTTATCTGAGGAGGGGTTTCAATCATTTCTCATTTTGAGTTTTTCTTTCCCTGAGGGAAAAGCTTAGGTCTTATTTCTCAGGTCCAATATTTTAATCAAAATGAGTTCTGTGTCCCATAGATGGTAACAGTCAAACGTTCAGTTTGCATCTCAACTCCAAAGCAAACAGATTTCAAACTGTAGAAAGTTGCAGTCATCATAGTCATCTTAGCAGGGTGCCTTTGTCCGTGTCTGGAATCTCTGCAGGCAGAATGGCACTCTGCAGTGCAGAGTGGCAATAGGGACAGGGAGTCCTGAATCAGGCATTACTTTCTGTGGGAATGGGGAAAGGTGGACCAAGGGTTTCTCCTCAGACTTCTTTTATTTTGTTTCCCCTGCTAGGACATTATCAGCTATGATGTCATCAGGTATGGTATTCTTTTGGTGAATACATCAAATCAGTTTCTCTGGAAGCCATCTCACTAGATCTTTATCCTGGGAAGAAACAAAGACATGCCCTCGACCAGATATTAATATAGGGTCTGGCCCTCTCCATATTCAAGTACAAAGGTACTACCTTGCTTTAGCCAAGTGGTCCTTGTACTATTATGCCACAATCTGTCTGCTGCTGATTTATCATGGACAACCATATTTAGAGAATTTTGTGTTAACAGTGCATAATTTAAGGCATTATGTGGCATCTGAGGATATAATTCTCCTGCTTTTATCTATTATATTGTGTTTTCAAGAATCTATGAACATGCTCCATAATTCCCTGACATTGAGTATTATAAGGAATACGGGTCTTATGTATGATATTCCATTGGGCACAAAATCTTTGAAATGCTCTGTTAACATATCCGGACCCATTGTCCATCTCTATTACTTTTGGGATCCCCATGCATTAGAAGCATTTCAGTCAACTAGTTATTACATGCTTAGAGGATTCCACAATTTCTGCAGTGGCCATCATGAACCCTGAATATGTATTGATTGTCACATGCACATACCTCAATTTTCCAAATTCAGTAACAGGAGTAACATCCATTTGTCATATTTGCCATAATGATTAGGAAGATTTACCCCCAAATGAAGCACAAGTAAATATAATGGGCATTTTTCACATTGCTTAAAATTTGGCGAAGAGCTTCCCTGGTCAATTTAAATGCTTTCTTAAACTTAAACTATTTTGATCTTGCAAAGCATGTCACTGCTGAGAAAGCTCAATCTGAGATAGAGCAATTATTTTTGTAAGTTATTCAGCTAAAGCATTACCTTCAGCTAATGGACCAGGAAGATTTTAATGTGCTCTGATATATCCCACAAAACATGTTAACTTTCTACGATGTATGGGCTCCAGAATCACTGACACTATATCTTAACTTGTTTATTGCTAGTCCCTATAATAAGGAACAGTCTCCAATATCAGAAGAGCATTATGAATATATCAGATGTAAGTATATAGATTAAAAGTCTCATTTGAAAATTGTTTATTACTTTTAAAATAATACCAATCAAAATTCCCATTTCCTCCCCTACTCCCACTTCCCTCCCAGTCCCCCCACACCTCCAGTCCTGAGAGAGGGGAAGGCACCCTGTCCTGTAGGAAGTCCAAGGCCCTCTCTACTACATCCAGGCTGAACAAGGTATGCATCCAAAGAGAATAGCATCGCAAAGAGGCAGTACATGCAATAGAGACAAATCCAAGTGCCATTGTCATTGGCCTCTCAGTCTGCCCAACTGTCAACTACATTCAGAGGGACAAGTTTCATCCCATGCTCATTCATTCCCAGTCCAGCTGTAGTTGGTGAGCTCCCATTAGCTCAGTTACACTGTCTCAGTGGGTTAAACAACCCCTCATTTCCTGACTTCCTTGTTCATATTCTCCCTCTTCTACTCTTCAACTGGACCTTGCAAGCTCAGTCCAGTGATCTGGTGTGGGTCTCTGTTTCTGTCTCTATCATTCACCAGATGAAGGTTCTAGGGTGATATTTAAGATAGTCATCAATCTGATTACAAGACAAGGTCAGTTCAGGTACCCTCTCATCCAAGGTCATAAGGTCCTAACTGGGTTCATCCCTGTGGACTCTGGGGATCCGCCCCACAGAGCCAAGCCTCTTGCCCAAACTAAAATGTCTTCCTCAACTAAGATATCTCCTTCCCTGCTCCAATATCTGTCTTTCCTCCATCTCAACTATCTCACTCGACCAAGCTCTTCCAAACCCACCCATTCTTCCCTCTCCCTTTCCTTCTATTCCCCATTATCATGCTCACAACTATTGCAGGGTGATCTTGTCTGCTTCCAATTTCCAGGTGGACCTTTATATGTTTTTCTATGGGTTCACCTTATTACATAGCTTCTCCAGGATCTTGAACTATAGGCTCAATGTCCTTTGTTTATTGCTAGAATCCACTAATAAGTGAGTACATACCATATTCATTTTTTGGATCTGAGTTATCTCACTCAGGCTAGTGTTTTCTACTTCCATCCAATAGCACGCAAAATTCAAGATGTTATCGGGTTTTTTTTGTTGTTGTTGTTGAAAATGCCTTCTTCTTTATTTTATTTATTTATTTATTTATTACAAATTTCCACCTCCTCCCATTTCCCTCCTACTCCTTCCACTCACTCTACCCCTTGCTCTCCAGTCTGAAGAGAAGTCAGGGTGCCCTGCCCTGTGGGAAGTTCAAGCCTCACCCCGATCCTGGTCTAGGAAGATGTGCATCTAAACAGACTAGGCTCCCAAAATGCCAGTACATGCAGTAGAATCAAAATCCGGTTTAATTATCATTGGCATCTCAGTCTGTCCTCATTGTCAGCCACATTCAGAAAGTTGGGTTTGATCTCATGCTCATTCAAATCCAGTCCAGCTGGCCTTGGTGAGCTCCCATTAGATCAGTCCCGCCATCTATGTGGGTGGATACACCCCTCGTCGGCCTGATTTCCTTGCTCACCTTCTGCTATTCATCTGGGCCTTGGGCGCTGAGTCCAGTGCTCCAATGTGCGTCTCTGTCTCGATCTCCATCCCTCGGCAGATGAAGTTTCTATGGTGATATGCAAGATATTTATCAGTGTGGCTATGGGAAAAGGCCAGTTAAGGTACCCTCTCCTCTGCTGCCCAAGGACCTAGCTGGCGAAATCCCCTTGGACACCTGTGAACCCCTCTAGAGCCAAGTCTCTTGCCAACCCTAAAATGGGTCCTTTAATTAAGATATCTTCTTCCATGCTCCCATATCCACCCTTCATCCATCTCAACCATCCCATCCCCCCAAGTTCTCCCCAATCCTCCCCCTTTAACCACCTCTCTCCTGATTTCCACTTCCCCCAACACACCCCCGCCACACTGCTCCCAACATTTATCTGGCAATCTTGTCTACTTCCAATATCTATGAGGATAAATATATGTTTTTCTTTGGGTATATCTTCTTATTTAGCTTATCTAGGATCAGGAACTATAGGCTCAATGTTGTTTGTTTATAGCTAAAATCTACTTACAAGTGAGTACATACCATATTCCTTTTTTGGGGACTGGGTTATCTCATTCAGGATAGTGTTTTCTAATTCCACCCATTTGCATGTGAAATTCAAGATGTCATTTTTTTTTTACCGCTGAGTAGAACACTAAATTCTATATGTGCCACACCTTCTTTATCCATTCTTCTATTGAGGGACCCCTAGGTTTTTTCCAGGTTCTGGAAATAGTACTGCTATGAAGATAGTTGAACAAATGCTTTTGTAGTATGATTGGGCATCTCTTGGGTATATTCCCAAGAGTGGAATTGCGGGATCCTGAGGTACATTGACTCTCAGTTATATGAGAAACCACCACAATGATTTCCAAAGTGGTTGCACAAGTTGGCATTCCCACCAGCAATGGAAGAGTGTTCCCCTTACTCCACAACCTCTCCAGAATAGGCTATCATTGGTGTTTTTGATTTTAGCCATTCTGATAGGTGTAAGATGGTATCTCAAAGTTGTTTTCATTTGCATTTCCCTGATCACTAAGGAGGTTGAGCATGACCTTAAGTGTCTTTTGGCCATTTGAACTTCTGTTGAGAATTTTCTATTTAGTACCCCTTTTTAATTGGGTTAATTAGAGTTTTAATGTCTAGTTTCTAGAGTTCTTTATATATTTTGGAGATCAGATCTTTGTCTGATGTGGGGTTGGTGAAGATCTCCTATTCAACGGGTTGCCTTTTTGTCTTAATGACAGTGTTGTTTGCATTACAGAAGCTTCTCAGTTTCAAGGGGTCCCACTTATTCACTGTGTTTTTATTGTCTGTGCTACTGGGGTTATATATAGGAAGTGATCCCCTATGCCCATGTGTTGCAGACTACTTCCTACTTTCTTTTCTATCAGCTTCAGTGTGGTCAGAATTATATTGAGGTCTTTAATCCATTTGTGATGTGGGAGGGTCTTCTTTTTTGAATTGATTTCATTGGTTAATAAAGAAACTTCCTTGGCCCTTTGATAGGACAGAAAATTAGGTAGGAGGAGTAAACAGAATAGAATGCTGGGAGGAAGTGAGGCAATTGCCGTGCTTCTCCTCTCTGGTCAGATGCGATGGAGCCAGCCAACAGGTCAGACATGTTGAATCTTCCCCAGTAAGACACCACTTCGTGGTGCTAAACAGATTATTAAAAATGGGTTAATCAAGATGTGAGAATTAGCTATTAAGAGGCTGGAACTATTGGGTCAGACACTGCTTAAAAGAATACAGTTTCTGTGTTAATATTTTGGGGCCTAAACTAGCCAGGTAACTTGGAGCCGGGTGGCAGGAATGCAGCCTGCAGCTCTTCTACACATTTGGACTTGAGTTTTGTGCATGGTGATAGATATGGATCTATTTTCTTTCTTCTACAGGTTGACATTAAGTTATGCCAGCACCACATGTTAAAGATGCTTTCTTTCTTCCATTGTATAATTTTAGTTCCTTTGATCAAAATCAGGTGTTCATAGGTTTGTAGATTACTATCCAGCTCTTCAATCCAATTCCATTGGTCAACGTCTCTGTTTTCTGCCAGTACCAAGGTGCTTTCATTACTGTAGCTCTGTAATAGAGTTTGAAGTCAGGGATGATAATGCCGCCAGAAGTATTTTTATTCTATAAGATTGTTTTGGCTATCCTGTTTTTTTGTTTTGTTTTGTTTTTCCACGTAAAGTTGATTATTGTTTTCTCAAGGTCTGTGAAGAATTTCGTTGAGATTTTGATGGAGATTGCATTGAATCTATAGATTGCTTTTGGTAGAGTTGCCATTTTTACTATGTTGATCCTCACAATCCAAGAGCATGAAAAAGCCTTCCATTTTCTGCTATCTTCTTTTTTAAAAAAAATTTATTTATTTATTATGTATACAATATTCTGTTTCTGTATATGTCTGCAGGCCAGAAGAGGGTACCAGACCCCATTACAGATGGTTGTGAGCCACCATGTGGTTGCCAGGAATTAAAGTCAGGACCTTTCGAAGAGCAGGCAATGGTCTTAACCACTAAGTCATCTCTCCAGCCCCTCTGGTATTTTTTTTTTTTTAATTTCCTTCTTCAAAGACTTAAAATTCTTGTCAAATAGATATTTAACTTCCTTGGTTAGAGTTACCCCAAGATATTTTATGTTTTTTGTAGCTATTGTGAAAGGTGATGATTCTCTAATTTCCCTCTCTGCTTCCTTATCTTTTGTGTATAGGAGGGCAAATGATTTTTGGAGTTGATCTTGTATCCTGCCACATTACTAAAGGTGTTTATCAGCTGTAGGAGTTCTTTGGTGGAGCTTTTGGGGTCGCTTATGTACACTATCATATCATCTGTAAATAACAAAAGTTCAATGTCTTCCTTTCCAATTTGAATCTTCTTGATCCCCTTATGTTGTCTTATTGCTATTGCTAGAACTTCAAGCACTATATTGAAGAGGTATGGAGAGAGTGGTCAGTCTTTTCTTGTTCCTTATTTTAGTAGAATGGCTTTGAGTTTCTCTCCATTTAATTTTATGTTAGCTCTTGGCTTGCTGTATATAGTTTTTATTATATTTAGGTATGACCCTTGTATCCCTAATCTCTCCAAGACCTTTATCATAAAGAGGTGTTGAATTCTGTCAAAGACTTTTTACCATCTAATGAAATGATCATATGTTTTTTATTCAGTTTATTTATATTATGGATTATATTGATAGATTTTCATATGTTGAACCAACCCTGTATCTCTGGGATGAAGCCTACTTGATCATAATGAATAAGTTTTTGGATGTGTTCTTGGATTCGGTTTGCCAGTATTTTATTGAGAATTTTCGCATCGATTTTCATAAGTGAGACTGGCCTTTAATTCTTTTTATTGATTTTTTGTGTTGTTTTAGTATCAGGCTAACCGTAGCTTCATAAAAGAAGTTTGGCAATGACTCTTCTGTTTCTATTTTGTGAAACACATTAAGGAGTATAGGTATTAGGTCTTCTTGTATGTTGTGGGAGAATTCTGCAATAAAACCACCTGGACCTGGGCTTTTTTTCGTTGGGAGGTTTTTTATGAGAGCTTCTAATGCCTTGTGACTTACAAGTTCATTTAAATTGTTCACCTGGTCTTGATTTAATTTTGGTATATGGTACTTATATATAAAATGTCCATTTCTTTTACATTTTCCAATTTTGTGGCATACAAGCTTTTGTGGTAAGATCTAATGATTCTCTGATTTCCCTTTGTGTGTGGTTATGTCCCCCTTTTCATTTCTGATCTTATTAATTTGCGTGTTCTCTCCCATTTGATTAGTTTGGATAGGGGTTTGTCAATCTTGTTGATTTTCTCCAAGAACCAGCTTTTGGTTTCATTGATACTTTGGATTGTTTTCTGTGTTTCTTTTTTGTTGATTTCAGCCCTCAGTTTGATTATTTCCAGTCTTCTACTCCTCCTGGGTGAATCTGCTTCTTTTTTCTTCTAGAGCTATCAGGTGGGCTGTTAAATCTCCAATGTGTTCTTTCTCCATAAAGAAATGGACATTTTTTTAGATAAATACTGTATACCAAAGTTAAACCAGGACCAGGTGAACAATCTAAATAGACCTGTTATTCACGAAAAATTAGAAGCTGTTATCAACAACCTCCCTACCAAAAAAAAAAAAAAAGCTCAGGACCAGATGGTTTCAATGAAGAATTCTACCATAACTTCCAAGAAGACCAAATAACTATACTCCATAATGTATTTCACAATATAGAAACAAAAGAGTCATTGCCAAATTCCTGTTATGAAGCTACAGTTACTCTGATACCAAAACCACACAAAGACTCAAACAAGAAAGAGAATTACAGGCCAATCTCACTCATGAACATCGATGCAAAAATTCTCAATAAAATGCTGGCAAACCAAATCCAGGAACACATTAGAAAACTCATCCATTATGATCAAGTAGGCTTCATCCCAGAGATGCAGGGCTGGTTCAACATACGAAAATCTATCAATGCAATCCATCATATAAATAAACTGAAAGAAAAAAAAAAACATATGATGGTTTCATTAGATGCTGAAAAAGCATTTGACAAAATTAAACAACCCTTTATGATATAAGCCCTGGAGAGTTTAGGGATACAAGGGTCATACCTAAATATAATAAAAGCTATTTACAGCAAGCTGACAGCTAACATCAAATTAAATGGAGAGAAACTCAAAGCCATCCCACTAAAATCAGGAACACGACAAGGCTGTCCACTCTCTCCATACCTCTTCAATATAGTGCTTGAAGTTTTAGCAATAGCAATAAGACAACATAAGGGGATCAAGGGGATTCGAATTGGAAAGGAAGAAGTTAAACTTTCATTATTTGCAGATGATATGATAGTATACATAAGTGACCCCAAAAGCTCCACCAAAGAACTCCTACATCTGATAAACAGCTTTAGTAATGTGGCAGTATACAAGATCAACTCCAAAAAATCAGTCACCCTCTTATACACAAAGGATATGGAAGCAGAGAGGGAAATCAGAGAAGCATCACCTTTCATGATAGCCACAAACAGCATAAAATATCTTGGGGTAACTCTAACCAAAGAAGTGAAAGATCTATTTGGCAATAACTTTAAGGCATTGAAGAAAGAAACTGAAGAAGATACCAGAAAATGGGAGAATCTCCCTTGCACTTGGATTGGGAGGATCAACCTAGTAAAAATGGCAATTCTACTAAAGGCAATTTATATATTCAATGCAATCCCCATCAAGATCAAATCAAAATTCTTCACAGATCTTGAGAGGACAATAATCAACTTTATATGGAAAAACAAAAAACCCAGGATAGCCAAAACAATAAAGGATCTTCTGGAGGCATTACCATCTCTGACTTCAAACTCTATTACAGAGCTACAGTAATGAAAACAGCGTGGTACTGGCATAAAAACAGAGAAGTCAACCAATGGAATCATATAGAAGACCTGGATTTTAACCAACAAACCTATGAACACGTGATTTTCAATAAAGGAGCTAAAAGTATACAATGGAATAAAGAAAGCATCTTCAAGTGTCGATTGCGTTTGGTGGGTTACTCAGTCTAGGGGTTTTTAACCCACCCTGCAATCAGTTATTCCAGGGTCTTGGAGGGGCACTACCTGGAAGGGAATGAGCTAGGACAGAAGAATGAGGCCAAGCATATCTGTCAAAGCCTCCGTTTATTAGGATCATAGTTGCTGCTTATATAGGCCCTGCCTGAGGACTTGGTGGGCAGGGCACAGGATCTCGCCGCGTGGTCCCGGTCATGTAGGCCAGGTTACGTTTGGTCAGGGGTCAGGTAGGCCAAGAAGTCATGAGTTGCCACACTTAGTTCCCTGGATAGCTGGAATGTGAGGCGCGTTCTGCTAACAGATAGCTCTCCATCAACAGCTTAATTGGGTGTGGGACAGGTTTTGTCAATAGAACGATTCTTAACATAATTATGGGTGTGGGGTTCTCTGTAGACTCCCCAGGGTGATGGTTCCTGTAATGATTTTTAGGGGGGAAATGGCTCGAGACATTCAACAAATGGTGCTGGCACAGCTGGATGTCAACCTGTAGAAGAATGAAAATAAACCCATATCTATCACCATGCACAAAACTCAAGTCCAAATGGATCAAAGACCTCAATATCAATCTGAACACTCTGAACCTGACAGAAGAGAAAGTGGGAAGTACCCTACAGCATATGGGCACAGGAGATTGCTTCCTGTGTATAACCCCAGCAGTACAGACATTAAGGGCAACATTGAATAAATGGGACCTACTGAAACTGAGAAGCTTCTGTAAAGCAAAGGACATTGTCACTAAGACAAAATGGCAACCCACTGACTGGGAGAAGATCTTCACCAACCCCGCAACTGACAAAGGTCTGATGTCCAAAATATATACAAAAACTCAAGAAACTAGTCTTTAAAATGATAATTAACCCAATTAAAAAATGGGGCGCTGAACTGAACAGAGTATTCTCAACAGAAGAAGTTCAAATGGCCAAAAGACACTTAAGGTTATGCTCAACCTCATTAGTGATCAGGGAAATGCAAATCAAAACAATTTTGAGATAGCATCTTACACCTGTCTGAATGGTTAAAATAAAAAACACCCATGATAGCTTTTGCTGAATACGTTGTGTAGGAAAGGGTACCCTCATCCATTGCTGATGGGAATGCTAACTTGTGCAACCACTTTGGAAATCATTGTGGTGGTTTCTCAGGAAATTAGGGATCAACGTACCCCAGGAACCAGCAATACCACTCTTGGGAATATACCCAAGAGATTCCCTATCATATGACAAAAGCATTTGTTCAACTCTGTTAATAGCAGCATTGTTTGTAATAGCCAGAACCTGGAAACAACCTAGATTTCCTTCAATGGAAGAATGGATGAAGAATGTGTGGAATATATACACATTAGAGTACTACACTGTGGTAAAAAACAATGACTTCTCAAATTTTGCATGCAAATGGATGGAAATAGAAAACACTATCCTGAGTGGGGTAACCCAGACCCAAAAAGATGAACATGGGATGTACTCACTCATAATTGGTTTCTAGAGATAAATAAAGTTCACTGAGTCTATAATTTGTGATCCTAAAGAAGCTAAATAATAAGGTGAACCCAAAGAAAAACATAATTACCCTCTTGACTATGGGAAGTAGACAAGATTGCCGGGTGGGGTCGTATGAGGGTATGGGGATATGCGGAGAAAAATGTGAAAAGGGGAGAATGGTGGGAACTTGGGGAAATGGGATGATTGGGATATAGGAGGGTTGAAGAGGGGAGCAGGGAAGCACATATCTTTGGTAAGGGAGCCACCTTAGGGTTGGTAAGAGACATGAACCTGAATGGCATCCAAGTGCCCAGGGCGAGGTCCCCAGCTAGTTCCTTGGGCAACTGAGGATAGGGAACCTGAAATGACCCAATCCTATAGCCATACTGATGAATATCTTGCATATCACCATAGAACCTTCATCTGGCGATGGATGGAGATAGATACAGAGACCCACATTGGAGCACTGGACTGAGCTCCCAAGGTCCCAATGAGGAGCAGAAGAAAGGAGAACATGAGCAAGAATGTCAGGACCACGAGGGGTCCACCCACCCACTGAGACAGTGGGGCTGATCTATTGGGAGCTCACCAAGGCCAGCTGGACTGTGACTGAAAAAGCATGGGATAAAACCAGACTCTGTGAACATGGCGGACAATGAGGGCTGATGAGAAGCCAAGGACAATGGCATGGGGTTTTGATCCTACTTCATGTACTGGCTTTGTGGGAGCCTAGCCAGTTTGGATGTTCACCTTCCTACACCTGGGTGGAGGGGGGAGGACCTTGGACTTTCTACTGGGCAGGGAACCCTGACTGCTCTTCAGAGTGTAGAGGGAGGGGGAGGGAGTGGGGGGAGGGGGAGATGGGCGGGAGGAGTGGGAGGAAAATGGGAGGCTGGGAGGAGGGGGAATTTTTTTTTTCATAAAAAAAAGAAGTCAGTGTGGCAGTTTCTCCAGAAATTGGGAGTCAACCTACCTCAGGGTCCACCAATACCACTCTTGGAATATACCCAAGAGATGCCCAATCATACTACAAAAGCATTTGTTCAACTGTATTCATAGCAGCACTATTTGTAATAGTCAGAACCTGGAAACAACCTAGATGCTACTCAATGGAAGAATGGATAAAGAAAATGTGGAGCATATACACATTTGTCTACTACTCAGAGAAAAAAAAAACAATGACATCTTGCATTCAAATGGATTGAGTTAGAAAACACTATCCTTAGTGAGATAACCCATACCCAAAAAGATGAATATGGTATGTCCTCACTCCTTAGTGGACTCTAGCCCTAAACAAAGGACATTGAGCCTATAGTTCATAAGCCTAGAGAAGCCAAATAATAAAGCAAGACCAAAGAATATCATATATTTATCCTCCTGAAAGTGGAAGCAGACAAGATCACTGGGCAAAAGTTAGGAGCATGAGGTTAGGGGTGGGGGTAGCATGAGAGGAAGGGGAGAATGGGAAGAGAGAAGGGAGAAGTGAAGGATTGGGGAGAGCTTGGAGAAGTGGGAGGGTTGAGATGGAAATAGCAGCAGGGAAGAAGTTATCTTTATTAAGGGAGCCATTTTAAGGTTGGCTAGGTACTTGGATCTTAGAGGGGATCCCAGGTATCCATGATGATGTCCCCAGCTTGGTCTTTGGGCAGCAGAGGAATGGGTACCTGACCTGGCCTTGTCCCATAGTCACATTGATGAATATTTCGAATATCACCAAAGAACTTTGTCCGGTGATGAATGGAGATAGAGAGAGATACTCACATAAGGGCAGTGGACTGAGCTCCCAAGGTCCTGTTGAAGAGAGGAGGGAGAATATGAGCAAGGAAGTCAGGACTGGGAGGGGTTTTTCCACCCACTGATAGAGTGGGCCTAATCTAATGGGAGCTCTCCATATTCAGCTGAACTGGTACTGAATGAGCATGTGATCAAACTGGACTCTCTAAATTTGGCTGACAATGGGGGCTGACTGAGAAGCCATTGACAATCATGTCTATTTCCATTATCCAGAAGGATAACTATATGTTTTTCTTCGGGTTCATCTTATTTAGCTCCTCTAGGATCACAAATTATAGGCTCAATGTCCTTTATTTATGGCTAGAATCCACTTATGAGTGAGTACATACCATATTCATCTTTTTGGGCCTGGGTTACTTCACTCAGGATAGTATTTTATATTTCTATCCATTTGCATGCAAAATTCAAGATGTCACTGTTTTTTACCACTGAGTAGTACTCTAGTGCATATATATTCCACACTTTCTTTGTCCATTCTTCCATTGAGGGGCATCTAGGTTGATTCCTGGTTCTGGCTATTACAAATAACACTGTTATCAACATACTTGAACCATTGCTTTAGTAGTATGATAGGGCATCTCTTGGGCATATTTCTAAGAGTGGTATTGTTGGATCCTGGGGTACATTGATCCCAAATTTCCTGAGAAACTGCCACACTGCTTTCCAAAATGGCTGCACAAGTTTGCATTCCCACCAGCAAGGGATGAGTGTTCCCCTTACACCACATCCTCTCCAAAAAAGCCTATATCATTGGTATTTTTGATTTTAGCCATTCTGAGAGGTGTAAGATGCTATCTCAAAGTTGTTTTGATTTGCATTTCCCTGATCACTAAGGAGGTTGAGCATGACCTTAAGTGTCTTTTGGCCATTTGAACTTCTTCTGTTGAGCATTCTCTGTGCAGTTCAGTGCCCCATGTTTTTAATTGGGTTAATTATCATTTTTAAGTCTAGTTTCTTGAGTTCTTTATATATTTTGGACATCAGACCTTTGTCTAATGCGGGGTTGGTGAAGATCTTCTCCCAGTCAGTAGGGGTTGCCTTTTTGTCTTAATGACAGTGTCCTTTGCTTTACAAGGTAAGGGGAGATGGGGAGAGAAAGGTGAGAAGGGGAGGGTGGGGAGAGCTTGGGTGAATGGGATGGTTGGAATAGAGGAAGGTTGGATATGGGAGCAGGGAAGTAGATATCTTAATTAATGGAGCCATTTTAGGGTTGGCAAGAGACTTGACTATAGAGGCATTCCCAGTTGTCCAAGGAGATGTCCCCAGCTAGTTCCTTGGACAGCTGAAGAGAGGGAGCCTGAAATGGCCTTATCCTATATCCAAACTGATGAATATCTTGCATATCACCATAGAAGCTTCACCTGGCGATGGATGGAGATAGAGACAGAGACCCATATTGGCGCACTGGACTGAGTTCCCAAGATCCAAATGAAGAGTAGAAAGAAGGAGAACATTGGCAGGGAAGTCAGGACCACAAGGGGTTGTTGAGATTAGAGTAGCAGGGCTGTGTCCCCGGCACCCGGCCGCCCGCATGGCTAGGTTATGCCCCGAAATAATTACACGGAACCTGTATTTTTTAAACACTGCCTGGCCCGTTATCTGTGGCCTCTTATTGGCTAGCTCTTACATATTAATCTAACCCATTTCTAATATTCTGTGTAGCACCACGAGTTGGCTTACCAGGAAAGATCTTAACCTGCATCTGTCTGGAGTGGTAGAATCATGGTGACTCCTGACTAAGCTTCTTTCTCCCAGCATTCTCTTCTGTTTACTCCACCCACTTATGTTCTAACCAATAAAATGGGCCAAGGCAGTTTCTTTATTATAATTAACCAATGGCCTTCCTCCATCATTTCCCCTTTTTCTGTTTAAACCAAAAAAAGAAGGCTTTAACTTAACATAGCAAAATTACATATAACAAAACAGTTATCAAGCAAGAATTACAGTTACAATATTTATATCTATTTGATCTTTTATCATAACTAAGGAAAACTATAACTATCTATTCATTCTTCAACTCCATCAAAGACTCCAGAAGGATATAATATTATCTAAGCAAACAAGAAATAAACAACAGAGGCATCTCGCTGCCTGGACAGTCACCCAAAGTTCCTCTGTACTGTTGGGGCATCCATCTTCGGCCTTCAGGCCCATAGTATCCAGAGACATTTCCATGAAGCAGGAAAATTCAAAGACAGTTCAGTCACTTTCTGCTGTGTCCTGCAGAATGTCTCGTGAATTCTTTTATGAAGCAGGAACCCCGAAAGACCATCTCACCTTTAGGCAAGTTCAGCAGTCCTCTCTCTGCGGGTTTTCTGTGTCTAGTTTATGCAACAGTCCAGGCAAGACCAGTTTCTTGCCCAAATGGCTATCAAATTCCATAAGGATCCTCTTTGATGCCCATTTTCCTCTTGAAGTAGATTGGTGCTGCCAGGAACAGACGTGTCTCATTGTCATGAAAAGCCCTAAGTTATTAAAATATTTTAAATACCATATTCTGCAGTCTTTGAAAGATATGAAGAATGCCTATCTAACTGAAATATATCTCTATATATCTAGAAAATCTAA
>NW_026068407.1:14190-18840 GCF_014885135.2 Alexandromys fortis | reverse complement strand
ATGAGACTGTGTGTATATATATATATATATATGTATATATATTCATGTATATTTATATAAATACATATATGTATTTCCCAGCTCCTATAATTCTTGAGTAAATTCAACTCCAATTTTATTTTTTCCCAATGCATGCCCCACAGCATCTTAAGTGAAAATATACCCATATAGCCAGTGTGAGTTCTGTTGGGCATTACTATGGATTGTGCTAATATTTTTTTCACTTAGCTCAATTCTTCAATCATTATTTATTATTATTAATTATTTTAAAGATTTAAAATAAATTCATGTGTATAGTGTTTGACTGCATTCATGTATGTGCACATCATGCATTCTTGGTTCCAAAGGCCAGAAGAAAGTACAGAACCCCTTGGAACTAAAAAAAGTTTGTGAAGAGGCATATGGTTGATGGGAACAGAACCCACATCCTCTGAAACAGCGGCAAATGTTCTTAACCTCATCTCCAGTCCCCATTTATTTTTGAGACAGGTTTGCAAGTTCCCCAGGCTAGTCTCCATAACTTGCTGTGGCCAAGTATAATGTTGAATTCCTGACCCTTCTGCATACAACTTCTAAGTGCTCTTCTATGACTTCTTTAGCAAACTTTGCTGCTGCTGCTACTGTAGCCAGTCTCTCGTCATCTCATCCTGGCCTGTTAAAGAAAATAGCAAATGTTTAGATTGACCAGGGTGGATTAGATGCTCCGCCATCATAAAGCAGATGACATTACGTTGAGAAAGAGTTAAAGGATGAAGTGGCAGAGGCCACTCTCTTGTTCAGTTTGGCAGCATCTAATTGAGCACTTGGTTTCAGCTTTGAATCACAGCAAAAAAGAACAAAGAACATAAGAAAGGCATGGAAGACTTTGCTCATTGTTTCTCACAGTGGCTTCATTCTCAGGAGATTTATTTTTATAACATCCATTGGCTTATGAGTTGCAAAAGATAAATGCAAGCTAATGGATGTTGCAGGCTAGTAGGATTTTCTGCTGTTCATAATCTTCCCAAGGAGAGAAAGCATCCTGGAGACAGCTTGTGTTTCAGGAATCTTAATGTTACTGTTACACACCTTTTCATCCCTTCCACAATCTCTATACTTACAAGTTACAGAAGTAGTAGGAAACTCCTGGCAATTTCTCTTATACCTATTCAGTGTAATTCACCTTTGTGTTTGAGTCAATAACTGGGAGAACAAAACACCATTTACAAGCCAGTCATATTATACTCTAATCTGTTTCTGTGTGTTTACTTTTTCAATGTGAAAAACACAGAGAAAAAGTGCTATACTTTAATAAGTTTTCTAAGAAGGATATTAATTTCAGGTAAACTTTTAAAGGTTCAGCCATAGGTGTTACCTAGCAGTTACACAATATAGTCACTTTGGCAACCTATGAAGCAACAGAACAAGGCATATTATATTTGTTTATTAGTCTTCATTTTGGTTCTACCATATAAGTAAATGTGTCCTATAAAATTCTTTTTTAAAAAATCATTTTTAGGGGCTGGAGAGATGGCTCAGAGGTTAAGAGCATTGCCTGCTTTTCCAAAGGTCCTGAGTTCAATTCCCAGCAACCACATGGTGGCTCACAACCATCTGGCGCCCTCTTCTGGCCTGCAGGCATACATGCCAGATAGAATANGAGACTATCCAGCAGCATATTTTGCATTTGTTTTTATCATCCCCAATATGCAATGGTAATGTATAGAAGTGACATTTTTCATCCATGTAGAAAATAATCAATTACAGAGACAAACGGGGGAGGGCTGATCGTTTTAGAAAATCTGCAGGGCTTGATTTTTAGAAAGTGATGATACAAGCAAATGAAATAAGCTTTCCTTTCTTTTCTGTGCTTATAGACTCTGCATGGCAGCTTGGTATTTGAGTATAAGTATACTGTGTATCTTTATAAACTCTAGATCTCCAGGTTGTCCTTCATTTCAAACATATATCATTTTCTTAAGAGAACAGTCAAAATTTCTTCTATTTTGAACTACACAAATCACCCTTGATGGAGGTGGGTCTTGTATCTATCTGTTGCTTTCATTGGTTAATTAATAAAAAAAAAAACTGCTTGGCCTTTGATAGGACAGAAAATTAGGTAGGCAGAGTAGACAGAACAGAATGCTGGGAGAAAGAAGCCAAGTCAGGCATTCACCATGATTCTCCCACCCGACACAGCAGCAGGTTAAGGTCTTCCCTGGTAAGCCACCTCGTGGGCTACACAGATTATTAAAAATGGGTTAGATCAATATGTAAGAGCTAGCCAATACGAGACTGGAACTAATGGGCCAGGCAGTGTTTAAAAGGCTATAGTTTCCATGTAATTATTTCGGGTATAAAGCTAGCCCAAAGTGATGTAGGATTGCCTTCTATATGCTTTGAATACCACTGGCTATTGCATCATAGAATAAGGCAAGGTGGAATGCCAAGCAGATAGATGGGGAGAAAGTTTGTTGGGCCAGGGAAACACCATGTAGCCACCAGAGGAGAAAGATACTCACACTGGTACCAGTAAATCATGAGGCTCATGATAAAAAATAAAATAATATAAATTGGTTAATTTATGATGTAATAGCTAGCTAGAAATATGCTGAAGATATTGGCTAGATAGTACTGCAATTAATATAGTTTCTGTGTGATTACTTCATGTCTGGGAGGCTGGGAAAGAAACAAGCAACCTCTGCCAACACCAAAGTCACTTGTTCTTTCCTCTTTAAGCAATTATTGATTTCTGCAGCATCCCTTTGTTGAAAAACAGTCTACATTGATGACAGGCAAGAACTGTACTTGTCTATGTGTATGACAGTATATATTTACTCATAGATAAGTGCATTTTTTAGTTATCATCAGAGAGGCTTTCTCTGGCAATATATAGAAACAGATTTAGAGACACACAGCATAACATACAGAGAAAGAGTCTAAATTGAAGATCTGCAGAAAAATTCCTCCCCTCAGAGCTCTGGGAATCCTAAAGCAAATAAGGTTGAAAGATTATAAGAGACAGAGTGGATGGAGAAAACATGGAGAATAAGGCACATGGAATCAACTAAACAGGGTGCTTATGAACTTAAAGAGAATGAAGAAGCAAGCATGGGGACTACATGGTTCTATACTGAGGGAGGAAGGTCATTAGTTAATAAAGAAACTGCTTGGCCTGATAGATTATAACATAGGTGGGTGGAGTAAACAGAACAGAATGCTGGGAGAAAGAGGAAGTGAGGCAGACGCCATGCCTCCCCTCTCCAGGGCAGACGCCTCTTTAGCCTAGTATCTTTATGGAAATTCTGACTATGAAAATTACTAGGTCTTTGATACGTTTGCCTGTTCTTGGGACTCTTTTACTCCTGATGGGTTACTTTGTACAACTTTAATATGATGGGTTTTGATTAATGTTATCATATTTTATTTTGTCATGTTTGGTAGTTACCTCTTAGAAGACTGTTCTTTTCTAATGAGGGACAGAAAGGGAGTGAATCCTGATGGAAAGGTAGGTAGGAATAAACTGGGAAGACTAGAGGAAGAGAAAAATGGAATCAGGAAAGATTGTATGAAAAGTTAATCTATTTTTAATTAAAAGGCGGCATTTTATATAGTTGGAGGCTATATTAATTTTTAAAATGTTAATAGCATGTTCTCTTATAGAATGTAGGTTCTTGGCTACATTTGTAGCAAAGGCCATAATTCTTCTCTTAAAGACCAGGCTTTAGGTTCAATTTAGTAGCTTTTGGTTGTCAACAAGATATAAGTATAGGTCCCTGTTTAGGTGCTGACGAGTTTCATCTGGACGGAAACGGTTCCTGCTTCTACACTTAAGAGATACACCCAGAGAGTCAGTTACAACAAAGACTGGACCAAGACACCAGGCCTCTCCTGGCTCCATTTGAAGGAAGAGATGGGAAGGCGCCAATGCAAGAATTTCTCCAACAACCTGAAAGGCAACATGACATCACCAGAATCCAGGGATCCCGAAACAAGAATTGTACACCCTACTCCAGAAGAATTAGAAGAAATTGACTCAAAAGTGAATTATATGAAATTAATAGAGGACCTTAAACAGGAGGTGAAAAACTGCCATAAACAATTGGAGATTACAAACAAAAAGGTAGAGGAAGTGAATAAATCGCTCAAAGATACCCAAGGAAACCAAGAGAAACAAGAAAAAGCAACCAAACAGGTAAGGGAAGCAGTTCAAGACATGAAGAATGAAATGGAAGTAATGAAGAAAACACAAACTGAGGGAAGGATGGAGATGGAAAATCTGGGGAAACGAACAGGAACTACAGAGATAAGTACTACCAACAGATTACAAGAGATAGAAGAAAGAATATCAGACACTGAAGGTACCATAGACAAAATAAACACACTGATCAAAGAAAACAGCAAAACCAACAAATTCTCACCACAAAACATTCAGGAAATCTGGGACACAAGAAAAAGTCCAAACCTAAGGATTATAGGGGTAGAAGAAGGAGAAGAAGTACAGCTCAACAGTCCAGAAAATATATTTAATAAAATTATAGAGGAAAACTTTCCCAACCTAAAGAAAGATAATCCTTTGAAGGTTCAAGAAGCATACAGAACACCAAACAGACTGGACCAAAAAAAAAAAACAAAAAACAAAAAACAAAAACAAACTATCTCCTCGGCATA
>NW_026068407.1:5276-8472 GCF_014885135.2 Alexandromys fortis | reverse complement strand
AAAAAAAAAAAAAAAAAAAAAAAAAAAAAAAAAAAAAAAAAAAAACAAACCCTCTTGTGGCGTCATTGCTTAGTGTGACTGGATGATTGGGGGAGGGGGAGGGACACGCAAACAAATATTCTATGAGCATGTGTTTTCACACTGGAAAAGGGGGGAGTCGTTTATTGGCAGAGGGGGGAGGGGCCACGTAGCAGATTTAATAAGTGCTGTCTGTGATGTTTGGGAAGCCTGGTTTATCTGGTTTATATCCATCTACAAGGTTTGCGAACCCATGTTGCCGTGAGTCAGTCACACCATTTCTTTTAAATCGTATTTCTGTTTTAAAGCTGGCATTTATTACTAAATTGCCACGTAGTCCTTTCCAATGCTTGCAGTAAAAATTTAGATAAAACAAAGGGGGTTAAAATGTAAGGTGGTATTTTTTTTTTAAAGCAGAGGATTTGTTTCAGACTTTTGTGCAGCAGGTTTCAATTCCACGAACAGCAGGATGGGAGGAGGGGGTTGTTATAACGTAAGCGCATCATCTGTAAGCGTTTAAGAAGTCATCTGTCACCAATTTTCTTCTAATTTGGAATTGTATCCATATTAAAAGGATGATTTACAAGTCCAGCGATATGTAAACAAACTTTTTGCTAAATGAAGTTTAAAAACAGATATTTGCTATTTTTATTTACAGGATTCAGTTCTGCTACAACCAAAAAGACCAGTGTTCACTTTCCGTTGAAAGGTAAGGACGTATTAGCACCCTTTTTTATGAATGATCAGAATTGCACATCTTTACTTAAATAAAATTTCACAGAGCTGGCTTGGCATACGTATAAGAAAATAACCTACTTAACAAAATGTGCTCTCCAAACTTGATCATAGTCTATAAATGTTATGTTAAAATAAAAAAAATATACTCCATTATTAATTTCAAATGGTGACAAGCTTTTGTGCCGTACATTTCATTATAGTTTGTGTTTTTCATTTAGTCACTTATTTTTAAGTTAAGAAATTGGTTTGAAAATAAACTTGTATTTATCTGTAGCTGTCAAATTATATGTGCATTTTAATGATTAATATTCAGTATAGAATATTCTGATGATAGTGAACCTTTAATTATAACAACCAAATGATAACCATTTTAATACATTGATGCTTTCCTTCCAGAAGTTTTCTTATGCTTGTATACACTAGTTTCTTTATGTATATTCTTTTATCTGTGTGACATCATATGATGGTTAGTAATTTGCTGATTTATGGCTATATTTTCATAGGAAATAATCAATTCTTTATTTTTAAATAGATCTATATTTCACTATAATTGTCTTGAACTATTTAATCAGAGTCCTTTTGTGGGTATAATATATGTATATATCCTGAGTATCTGTAGTATGAATTAGTATATACTTCAGAACATTAGCATAGTATGTATTCCTAGATATTGGAATATGAACTAAGTCTTATGGTTATTTAATAATTTTGTACCAGTTGCAAATGTCCATGAAGATTTTTAAAATATAAAAGGTATTAGAGTTCATCCATTTTAGTATTCAACCAATTATGCCTGTGTCTTTCCTGTGACAGGTATATTAGTAATGAATGCTTACCTTTTACATTTTGTTTTTTAATTTTATTGATAACTCACACTATGTAAATAATAATTCAATGCAATGGCCTGCATGATAAATATTGTACTTCCATTTATCTGTAGTTACAGTGATAGACATTTCTAAAATAAAGATACTTATGTTTTATAGTAATTTAATAGTGTAATTTACATGTTAACTTCTGTACCATCAGAGATTAATATTTCTGAGTCAGTTTTGAGTTAAGATCTAGAGTTGTTTATTTTCCTGAAGTGGTTCTGGAATACGAGAATCACACATGCTAGGGTACTTTATCACTGACCTGTAAATATAACCATAGATATTTAAATTTTTATATTGGTAGCTACCTATTACTTTTTGAAATACTTATTTAGTAATCTTTTCATCTGTACCTATTGAATATGTTTATGTACCATGTAAGCTGAGTCAATCGGATCAATTTCTACATTCTGTTCTATTTTTATTGAACACAATTTTCAGAAAATAATGCAAGAGGGCAAATTTTTGTTGTTGTTTTTATCTCGTCACACTATGAATCCCACGATGGCCTCAAATTTTCTGTGTATCCCAGATTTGTTTCAATACTATGGGACTTTTAAGGTCAATTTATATTTTTTGAAATTACATGTTGATTGAAATAAGTTGGTATATTAAATACAAATAATAAATCAGATGTAACTCAAGATATTTCCAGAGATTACTACTATTCTCATTTAAGTAATATTTAGTAATGATTTTTCAATGCTATAAACATCATTTCTTAGATTAGTAGTAAGATTGAATATCTTTTCATAGTTTATTTTCCATTTAGCAATAATTTATTATCTGTTCCTTCCCAACTGATTTAAAAAAGAATTAATCCGTGTTGAACCCAAAAGGTAAAGTGACTTGGGCATTGAACTAATGAAACCATGAATATTTTAGAAAATATCATTGCTATAAATGCCATATAAATCTCTTTTATAGGGTTAAGTATAAAGTATATATTTAGAAGATTTTTATAATTTTAAATTATGAATTCCTATTCACATACATATTTTGTAAATTCTTTGATGGGAAAGAAACATATAAAAGTCATACAAAATAATATTTATGAATTTTATGATTTCATGATTTTTTTCTATAATCTTTGATTTTGAAATTAGATGACAGTTTCTAATCATAGTACTCTTTCATGTAATTTCTTCCTTAGGTATTATATACATTTTGATGTATTATTTATTTGATATAATTAAATTCATACACACATTTCTTCATGTAATTCATGTAAGCAGTTTAAGTATACCATATATTTTCTACTATATATACATGCTTTAGTTCCAAAACATTATGTGCCTAATTTTCATCAGAAGATAATGTATAAACTGCTTACACAATGAGTGCTCTGTCTGTTCTTTTATCTTGTTATTGTTTATCTAATACTAAATTACATTCTTTAGAGTAGATAATGTTTATCACAGAAATTGTTACTTACACAGGTTGTACATAACTCTTTGAGAACTGTTTATAACTTTCCTGATAAGAATATATGCATAGACCCTTGTATTGTTATCTCTCTCTCTCTCTCTCTCTCTCTCTCTCTCTCTCTCTCTCTCTCTCTCTCT
>NW_026068407.1:0-1595 GCF_014885135.2 Alexandromys fortis | reverse complement strand
CTTTCTTTCTTTCTTTCTTTCTTTCTTTCTTTCTTTCTTTCTTTCTTTCTTTCTTTCTTTCTTTCTTTCTTTCTTTCTTTCTTTCTGTCTCTCTCCCTCCTTCTTTCCGTCCTCCCTCCCTCCCTCTGTCTCTCTGTCTGACTCTGTCTCTGTCTCTCTCTCTTTTCAATAAGGTGTCTGTAAGAGTTGCAGGACAGCCAAAGCTGTCTATATAGCTCTGACTGTCCTGAAACTCTCTACATAGACCAAGCTGGCCTCAACCTTAAAGAGATTCACCTCCCTTTGGCTCCCAAGTGTCAGGATTAAAGGCATGTGCTACCACATCCAGCAGTGTAAAATTCAATGAAGTGTGTGTGTGTGTGTATGTGTGTGAAGTAAGCATAAATATTTAGCTAGTACATTTGTTTTCATTTATTTTTCTGTTAATAACTTCTCAGTTAATTAGTTCTCAGTTGTTCTCCTTGGAAGTGAAAAGTATTTGAGAGATAAAGAATTGAATCTTATATTTACTAGATAAACTTTTAATGTACATTATAAGTGTTTCTGGGTATTCATCACTACAAAATTTGAGGGTTACTGTACTTATGTATATTATTATGTATACAATAGATAAGTGTTATTAGGATTTTTGTTTAGAAGTAGATCACAGAATAAATACCACTTTCCTGTGCTCTAATAGTGGATACTTATCCTCAGCATTATGTAGAAAATGGTCATAGCTGTGAATGAATAATAATATGCAACTTAATCATTTTTACTGTAGTGTTTGATTGAATGTATTTCTTGAACTGTAACATTTTAGTTAACACAATAAGCAGTTCCTTTATATTCTAACTTCTCAAAGTCATACATTTTTCTTATTAAAAGAACCTAGATATAAAAACAGACAATCTGACATTATATGTTGTATTAAAGCATTACATTTAATGAACAAAATTGTACTTCTGGAACTACAACTAAAATTTAGGTTAGTCATGGCGACTCTTGTATTTCATTCTTACCTTTTATATTCTTATAGAATCATCAGCTTACGAATCCCAGTCCTCAAGTTTCTCTGATTTATACAAAGTTTTATAGTGAACTAACAAGGAATATAAAAGCCAAGTTACCTTGAGAAAAAGATGGGATTCTTTAATTCTAATATATCCAAAGTTGACGCCAAAGTACTTTATTCAAAATTAAGTGAAATATATCCCAGAAACTTTTCCACCTAATTATCAGTAGGAACAGAAGGATCCTTTACTTTGAGTAATTGAAATTACCTATAAAATGTGTGAAACCATTTTGAGATTCACACAGTTAAATATAATCTAGTATCTACAATTTGTTGATACTAGTTGCTATATGAAATTAAATTTCTTCTTCCTGTGCACATTTTTATTTAGAAAGATGAACTATATATGATCCATATCCTGTGAGTGTCTCATTAGCACAGCTGTACAGACAAAGTAACAGAATTTAATTCTTACCACATTATTGCTTTTATGGCCATGGATAAGTCACATTTCTCGGTAAAGTTTTTTTCTTATTCATTATATATATATACATACACATACATACATATATACACATACATACATACATACATACATTGT
>NW_026068406.1:90588-91283 GCF_014885135.2 Alexandromys fortis | reverse complement strand
TCTGAGTTGTTTCAAGTTGGTAACAGAGAGAACTAAAATTATCTAGTATTTAACTCTATTAGAGACCTAAGAAGGATATAATACTACCTGAGTAAACAGAAAGTATAGTGTTTATCTACCTCCATGCAGAAATCTCAAGTCCAAATAGGTCAAAACATAAAACCAACCACATTGAACTTCATAGAAGTGAAAGTGGGAAGTACACTTGAACACATCGGTACAGGAGACCATTTTCTTTTTTTTTTAATTTTTTTAAGATTTCTGACTCTTCCCCACCATCGCTTCCCATTTCCCTCCCCCTCCCCTAACCAAGCCCCCTCCCAAAGAGCAATCAGGTTTCCCTGCCCTGTGGGAAGTCCAAGGACCACCCACCTCCATCCAGGCAAGAAACCATTTTCTAAATATAACCCCAGCAGCACAAACACTAACAGCAATATTTAATAAATGGGACCACCTAAAACTGAGATCTTTCTGAAAAGCAGAGGAAATGTTCAATAAAATGGCAGGCTACAGGATGAAAAAAGGTCTTCTTTAACCCCACATTAAACAGAGGGCTAATATCCAAAATATATAAAGAGCTGAAGAAACTGGTCATCAGAAGAACAAATAAGCCAATAGAAAAATAATTGTACAGAATTAAATAGAGAACTCTCAACAGATGACTATAAAATGACTGAAAGACACTTAAGGAAATG
>NW_026068406.1:78625-85030 GCF_014885135.2 Alexandromys fortis | reverse complement strand
GGAAGAGCAGGCAATGCTCTCAATCACTGAGCCATCTCTCCAGCCCACCACTTTGTGTATATACCTAAATGATTCTCAATCATACCCCAAGGGCATGTGTCCAGCTATTCTCATATCAGCACTATTTGTATTAGCCTGGTAACAACCTAAACAGTCCCTGACCAAAGAATGGATGAGGAAAATGTGCTGCATTTACACAATGGAGTACCACACAGCAGAAAAAAATAATGACATCTTGAAATTGCAGGCAAATTTAGGGATCAAGAACACATCATACTGAGTGAGGTAACCCATACCCAGAAAAACAAATATACAATGTCCTCACTCATAAGTGGATTTTAGACCTACAGCAAAGAAAACCAGCCTACAATTCTCAACCAAAGAGAACCTAGATAACAAAGGGGAATCTAAGCGAAATGCACATGGATATATCTACATGGAAAGTAGAAAAAGATTCTGAACTATTTGGGAGCATGGGGATCATGGGAGAAGGTAGAAGAGGGGAGGAAGGGAAGAGAGCAGAGAAAAATATATACATCAATGAAAACAATTTTAAAAAAACAAGAAATGACAAAAACAACTGACTTCCTGGAGAGTCACCCAAGATTCCACTGTACTGTTGGACTTTTAACTTTAGCCTATACACCTAGAAGATCTGACCAAGTTTCTGGGAAGCAGGAATTTTGAAGGATTGTCCTGCTTTGCTATGGCAACGCTCAGCTGTCACTTTCTTTTGTGTCCTGCCTATCTAACTTAAGACAGTATACTGTCAGTAGTTAACTCAAAGGGCAGTTTCTTGCCAATGCCTAACTCTTGCCCGCAAGAAAGTTAACTACATTTAGTCATTTCTATGATAGCCATCATTTCTCTGAAGTAGATTGGTGTTGTCAGGAACAGACATGTCTTGCCATAAAAGCCTTATATAATTGTAATATCTTAAATGCCATATTTTGAATAGGAAATGTTTGATGACTTATTTAAAATGTATTTTTGGCCAGGGAGTGATGGTCACATCTTTAATCGCAGTACATATGTGGCAGAAGAAGGTTGATCTCAGTGTGCTCCAGGCCAGGCTGGTCTACAAAGTGATTTCCTCGACAACAAGAGTAATACAAAGGAACCCTAACATGAAAAAAAAAAGGGAAATGAAATGTCTTTTTGTTTCACCTTTAAAGACTCCCTAACATGACTATAAGTATAATTATAATATGTAACTATTAACTTGTAAATTTATTAATTTAAATAGCTTGCAATAGTAATTTTCAGGACTAGAGATTTATTTTACATCGTAAAGTGACTTGTTGGGCACAAAACAATACATAAGAGTCGAAATGTATTTACAGTATGTTTTATAAAATAACCTTGAATTTGCATGAATATACACAAATATGTTAAATAAGATTAGAAACATCTATAATATAACAAAAATAATCTCAAATATGTATTTATATATAAAAGCCATACTAATGTAAAATATTTAATGAAAATAGTTGTTTTTATTTAAAGTCAATTGAGTAATTTATCATTTATCCTATAATTTCTACATCTTTCCATTTTCTTTTCAGAACAAGATAACTGAATATAATCTCCTTTGTTTATATGTCTTACCATTACCCATAGTAACTTGTTACCACCTCCACCTCAATGATGACATAAATCATGACCTAATGAATGAACAAACTGCTTACCCCAACTCTTGGGAATATGGGAACCATGCTTTTAAAATTATTTTTGGTCGTCTGTGGGCAATGGCAACTATAAGGGTCCCTGAAATAAACCTAGGATAATTTCAATTCATGGGAGAATTGCCTGTATTATCTCTTGTCCAGTCTTTGTGTAATGGGAAAGTGGAGGAATTGTCTCAAGTTCTGGCTAGTGTTGTGCATGAGGACCATCTTAGATAGTAATCTTGGAATTGTCCTGAATAATACATAGCCCAAAGCTGACCTTTGGAGGGGTAGTCAGTTTAGTGGCATTACCACACTCTAGGAGGAATCAATTCCTAAGCCCCTCTTTAAGATTTTAATGGTCACTGCTACGAATGATCCTGGTTTACTGTAGAAAACCTTTTAAGTGCTGTATGTAGTAAAGCTCAAAGTGGTTAAAGGAGCATAGTTTTTTATTTATATACAGAATTCAAAAACTTAACTTTAAGTTACTTAATAGAGATTTAGACCCAAAATCATGAACAGGAATTAAGAAGAACCCTTTTTTAAAATTAGATTTTAGACATAGTGCAAATTGATCTTATTCGTAAAATCTGTAGTCAAAAAGTAGGGCTGAAAGCTGAAAGATCAGAGAAGCACAGCATCCAGCCACTAGTTCTTAACTTTATGAAATTCCCAGTCCAATGTGGGAGCCCATGTGTGACTCTGATATGTTCCCTCTGGAGATTCGATATGGACACTTCTCAAATGTGCAACCTGCTCCCTGTTTGCCTGCTCCACTTCACTCTCTTTGGGCCTGCTCAAGGGTAGGTGGGCACGGATGGTAGGAGGCCTTTTTTTACCTAGAGCTCTGGAGGGCACCAATCTGTTCAGCTTGTTTCCTTCCCTCATCTTCTCTCTGCCTTTTGCAGTCCCTTCCTGCTCCTCACTTACCAGGTCTAGGCACACCCTACCCTTCTTTCCTCGGGGCTCCTGCCTCTACAGTTTTTCTGGTGAAATTTTTTTGGTTCCTTTTTGTTTATTTTTCTGCCTTGAGTGTCTTCCTTTGCAGATTTTTGTAGCAGAAAGAACTCACTCCCAGTGGATTCAGTGTTAATTCCACTTACCCCTGGGGAAATACACAACTTTGTTTTGGGAAGTTTTGCAGTGTTGTTTTGTTGTTGTTTATCAGGTATCCTTGTTTTGTTTTATTTTTTGTTTACATTTTTCCCTTTTATTTGGAGGGAATGGGAAGGAGTGGAAATAAGGAGGTGGGAGCTGGATTGTGTTTATTTTTTTAAACTCAATTACAAGGGATGTATTTTTTTTTAAATGTGTCATGAGGAAAGTTGTTTATGGAAAGAAAGAAAAATGATTTAAAATTTATTTTCTCCTACATGGATTATGGTCCAAGATGTGGATTATGCTCTATTTATCTTTCCAAAACAAGGCACACCTGAAAAATCTCTGTAGATCAGAAATTCCTTTGTCCCCTGGAACTAAGCTTCTTCACGGGTTCACACCATTGCCGCTAGCGGCAGCATCACATTCAAAGCATTCTAATCATGCATTGCTAGAAGAAGATCAATATCATCATTTCCTACCAGTTCCTAAACTGTTTGTAATCTTTATAACACAAATCTGAAATTGGAATGCAATACTGAGAATTTCTGGAATCTAGACCTTCACTTTCTAATCTCTCTTCCCAATGCACACCAAGAGAACTGTCCATGTGTGTACTCTAGACAATCACGATCATATCCTGAATTTCCAGAGACTCCCCTGGCCCAATAAATTCATGTACAGGGAGGCTCAGAGACAAGGAACACTGCCAGCATGAACCACATGGACCAACATAACTACATGCTGGCTCATGATCAGTGCAACTCACAGCAGAAATGACAGTTCAACAGACCTCAACACCCAACACTCACCATCGTATAGCATGTGATCTTCCTTCCTACTCCTACTGCAGAGGCAGAATAGAATCATGGAAGAACCCACAAACTGTCTGCCACTAGTACTCCCCATTGCTAACCCTTCCCAGAATTCCTCACAGGCTAGGGTCATCCAGCTGGGCCTCACAATATTAGCCGCTCCTCTATAGGAGGATCAGAGATCAAATGACTCAGACAGCACAGTCCTTCCAGTTCTGCCCTCCCAGCCCAGCAGACAGTGCCCTAGTTTAGAAAGTTTGTATTTAGTACACATTATTCCACTCCCCTATAGCACATCCTGTTCCTCATCCAAAGCACAGGGGCGTTTGTGTGCACTTTCCATTGCACACTCACTTTCCAGTGCAGCCATCCCATTGCCTCAGAGATGGGAAATCCTGAAGACAAGCACAGGTCATATTCATAAAGGAATCACTGTTCCTGTGTAACTGTGGTTACTTTGTAACTGTTGTTAAACAAAGACAGACCATGAATTGAATTAGAAAACAATCAGGATCATGTTATGGCTTGGAGGGAGCAAAGACAATGTGGATATGATGTAGTTTTAATTTCAAAAATTATTTTGAAAACTTGAAACACACTTTATGGTCATATGCTCTCGAGCCTAAGGATTTGTATTAGAGCACAATAAATATTTCTCATGTATTCTCCCTAAAGATGAACACCTGATTCCAGAAAAGTAACAGTCCTATTAGGCAGGGCCACAACATTTTACCCAGATAGTCTATTTTGGATGAACTACAGTAAATTTTGCAATTAGATTTTAAGATAAGGTCAGTCCCATACCTAGATTGCCATTGTCTGTGGACTGCAAACAATGGTCAATCAGGACAATCATAACAGCATCACAATTGACTACCTGATAAGTAATCTCAGTTGAAGGAGGAAAGCTCTCACCCTCTGGCCAACCTCTCACTTCCTGCACTGTGTCTCCACCAGCTCTTCAAAGTTGGTCATTATACAAATCCCTCTTCATTTCTACGTCCCCATTAAAAGCCAGAATGACTAGGAGGCACTCATTAACTGCATCTTAGCAGGGCGGTGGTGGGGCACGCCTTTAATCCCTGCACTCGGGATTTTTTGAGACAGGGTTTCTCAGTACCTGAGGAGCCTGTCCTGGAACTCTTGTAGATCAGGCTGGCCTTGAACTCAAAGAAGTCCACCAGCCTCTGCCTCAAGAGTGCTGGAATTAAAGGCATGCACCACCACAGCCTTTAAATAGGTGAGGGCTTCTTTAAAATGGTTTGGAGTCGAATATCTGGACAACCCTTGTGAACAATCATTCTAACAGGCATTCTAATCTCTTCCAGCCCTAATTAGCATATATTTACATTTTGGGTGTTTTAGAAGTAGTTCTCCCTCTGTGAGCTTCTACTTTGTGAGACTAATTATTTTTTAAGCATTGGTCAAACTATTGTATCACCAATTCTACTCTTCAACACTATGGTACAGTAGTGGAAAGCTACACAGCACGTGAGATGCCTTTGATAACCTCCACAAATTTAAATATAGATTCAGATTATATTTAAAGCTTAAATGCAAAGTGCTCGATATCGAGAAGATACTGAGGAAACGAGGCTTCTCTGAGTTTGGCAACTTGTATCCATGAATGCAGGCACCCTGTTGAAGTTCACTAGGAAGAAGTTTTGGAGCTTTCTGCTCCTAATACTCTAAGGAGATTAAGCCACAGAGCAAAGTTATTCAGAGTCCTGCCCCTAGGCCCGTGAGTTAGCAAGGACCATGAGGGACTTCACAATACAGGGAATATGGCGGCAGGTTCCCACCCAGACCCATGGAGGTAACACCATGGTGTCTTCCGCACCTCGCCCTCTGCTCCTCCCCATCAGGAGACAGCGTTCCCTCACTCACCATGTTGTGCTTCTCCATTTTGCCAAAGTTCTCAGCTCATCCTCTCTCCACAACAGCAGCTGCACCCGAGAATAGGAATCCACTGTCGTCAGCTCCTCTTCAAAGGCAAGACTGAAGGCGGCTGCCCGGAAGAGACCTGCACTGCTTCTGACTGGTCACATGGAGTGCTGATTGGCTAGTGAGTCCTGAGTGGCAAGAGCACCTCCCATAGGGCTATAGTGTGCTTAAAGAGACAGAATACTGATTCCTGTCCATTGCTTTATGGGTTTTATTCCTTAAATTCGAAGTAAACTCCAGGCAACTGAATAATAATAACAAGAGTAGTGTTCATGGAAATTTGAATATGTAGAGAATAATGGAGCTAGAAAGAATGTCTTCATGAGCACTATTGTTAGCCTGCACATATCTTTCCATGGTCAGGTAAATAAAATATACTACTGCAGTATTTAAGATTCTCTACATCAACAGGACTGGTAGAATAAATCTCACCATTATGTAAAAAGTGAGCTTATTAGAATGTCTCACAAGCTGTTGTCCAGGTAACTTAAGAACAGCTGCTTACCCATGGCAATTGAAGAATCCAATAGATTGCTTCACGTGAAGAATCCAGTAGCTGTTCTGCCCACAAGGCTCTGTGACTCAGCTGGTTTTAAGTATTCAGCAAAATTACAATGAAGTAGGCACTAATGCTAGTAAAGGAATGGGCTTGTTAACCAGAGCTAGAGCACAGAGGCAAAAAAGCATCCTTTCTTCTTCAAAAGACTTTACATGTGACTGCTGCTACCAGAATGGAAGGTGCTGATTAAAGTTGCATCATAGTCTTTGTTGGATTTAGGGTTTTTTTCCTGGTGATTTCAAGACAGGGTTTTTCTGTGTAGTCGTAGAACTCATTCTGTAGTCCAGACTGGTCTCAAATACAAAAAAAAAAAAAAAAA
>NW_026068406.1:64702-78112 GCF_014885135.2 Alexandromys fortis | reverse complement strand
ATAACCTTACCAACACCATAATTTTCACAAACACAAAAGATAGAGAACAAAAAACCAGAAAACTTCAAGGAAAAGTCAAATAACAGCCTTCTATACTGTGCTTTTAGAGGAACAGTTATGATGATCTCTATTAATCTCAGAGAAAGCTGCTTTTGCTCTGAGCAGGCTGACTAGGCAGAAGCCCACAGCTGCTACATAGTCTACAAAAAAAAAAAATCACACAACCCAGGAAAATAAGAAACCTGAGTAACATCCAAAAAAGGAGCACTGGAGAATTGGAACAATATTATCTCTTAAATTCATTCCAAATATCTGCCACTGCTGCCCATGAAAGCATTTGCAAAAGTAAATATAATCAAATATGCAAGCACATACTATTAATTCAATTCACTGGTAAAACGTGAACATTTGACAGTGGGTCAATTAAATGACTTGGCACAAGTGAGACGTGTTAAGTCTGGAGCTTAGACTCCAGCCCCTGGCATCCATCCCAGCACCCCCTGGCCTAGGAGTTGCATTAGCCTGGACTCCAAATCCCAGCATGCCAGGTACAGAACCCATGGTGAGTCAGGACCACTCCCACAGTTTATTTAGGTGGTATCCTAAGATTAAACACTTGGTTCCCAGTTTGCATGGGCTCACCCTGTCCTTTCTCCCAACATGGGATTAGCCACTAGAGGGCACTGTACTTAATAAAATGATGACCATTTTGATTTGGTTTCATTTCACCTAATTGGACTTCTATGTGCAAGCAGAGCTGCGCAATCTTAGGATTTCTTCCTAACCAGAAGGAAACACAGAACACATAACAAATACTCTTAGGAGTTTATTAGAGGGGACGTGCACAGGTCTGCGAAGTCAGTGTGCAGAAAGAGGGAGGAGGATGGCTCATCCGGCTTTTAAAGCTGCCTGGTGCATGCACACAGGGGTTGACATGGCTACATCATATGCAGATCATGGGCCTCATGCAAGTGAGCAAGGGCTTAGCTGAGTCCTATGTGGATCATGCAGGAGGGAGCCTTTAACATCCCTGGGTGCCTGAGGGCTTGTCTGCCCCTGCATGACCCCTAGAACCTAGAACTATCAACCATATGTGGCTTAAATCATTACAGTCACCACATTACCAAGTGATGTGAAATGCCCATCATGAGCTGGGTATTTCTGGGTCTATCAAATTATAAAGTAGGACATGTACAGCTGCAACCTGTTATCAAGTGGAAGTGGTATATTAGAGATCAACAAAAAGTAGGTCTGAAGACACAAGGAAGCTACATGAAGAAATGGTCAACGTCCAACGGTTTCTACTCCTGTTACAATGCCTTCTGCTGTCAAGCATACACCTATAGTCTATTCCCTATGATTGGTTGAATGAGAAAGAGATTACTAGGCCCTGGCTGATGGTTCAATACATCATGCACGAACCACCCAGAATCAGGCACCTGCAGGATTACAATCTCTGTCTGGGACAACCCTGAAAGATGCTTGTGAAAGGAAATGTTCACAATGGAAAGAAATTCAAACAGTACACATTTTAATGTGGTTTATGTGGAAGGAGAAATGGTCTAATCTACAACCAACAATGCACTGATTGATGAACTTTATCCAGTGGTTTGACTGGATGCTGAGGGATTAGTAAAGAGCATGATTAGAAAATTGGTGAGAGAAGACATCTGAGAAAGGAGAATGTGAATAATCTCTGTGAAAGGGAAAGTCGGATAAAGATCCTTGGATTCCTTGTAAATGCTGATCAAAAGGTGAATTCAGCTGAGAAAGAGTTCAATACTTAAGTAGACAGGTTGACTTTTCTTAATAGAAATACTACAGGAAGACTTGACCAGCCTAACATAGAAGACGGAAAAAAAATAATTTAAAACATAACCTTGGTGGGCGGTGGTAGCACATGCCTTTAATCCCAGCACTCAGGAGGCAGAGGCAGACAGATCTCGGTGAGTTCGAGGCCAGCCTGGTCTACAAGAGCTAGTTCCAGGACAGGAACCAAAAAGCTATGGAGAAACCCTGTCTCGAAAATAAATTAAAAAAAAAAAAACCATAGCCTTAGAGAGTGATGGACAGATTTAAAGAGGAAATAAAAAATTCACTTAAAGAAATAGAGGAAAAGGCAAACAAAAACAATAGAAAGAAATCAACAAATCTCTTAAAGAAAACCAAGGAAATATAATCAAACATGGGAAGCAAAGAGTTGAAACACTTCAAGACTTGAAAACTGAAATAAAGGCAATAAAGGAAACACTAAAAAGGGGAATTCTAGAAATGGAAAATCCATTTAAACAAATAGGAACAACAGATGCAAACATAATTAACCAAATAGAAGGGATGGAAGGAAGAATATCAGCAGTTGCAGAAAAATAAATATATTCATTGGTAAAAGAAAATTAATTCAACAAATTTTTAACACAAAACATCCAGGAAATCTGGGACATCATGAAAAAATCAAACCTACTTCTGGGCATTGGTGGTGCATGCCTCTGATCCCAGCACTCGGGAGGCAAAGACAGGTGGATCTTTGTGAGTTTGAGGCCGGCCTGGTCTACAGAGCTAGTTCCAGGACTGGCTCCAAAGCTACAGATAGACCCTGTCTCAAAAACCAAAAGAAACATTCAAACCTAAGAATTACAGGGATAGAAGAAGGAAAAGATCTCCAGCTCAAAGGCACAGAATACATATTCAGCAAAATCATTTAAGAAAACTTTCCCAACCTAGAGAAGTATATCACTATGAAGGTAGAAGAAGCTTACAGAACACCAAATAGACTGAAACAAAAACAAGTCCCCTCACCATATAATAATCAAAATGCAGAGCATACAGAATAAAGAGAGAATATTGAGACCTGCAAAAGAAAAAAGCCAAGTAATATATAAAGACAGACCTATCAGAGTTAAACCTTAATTCTTAATTGAAACCATGAAATCCATAAGGTCCTGGACAAATGTGCTGTAGACAGTAAGAGACCATGGATAAAACACAGACAATTAGCCCCAGCAAATGTTTAAATGGCCATCGATGGAGAAAACATAATATTCCATGACAAACCCAGATTTAAACAATAATCCACAAATTCTAGCTTAAAAAAAGAAATAGAAGAAAAACTCCAACTCAAAAAAGCTAATTGTACCCACAAAAACACAAGCAACAGATGACCCCTTATCAGCAAACCCCAAAGAAAGGAAACACAAGCACTATCACCAAAATAAAAGGAATTATCAATCACTGGTTATTAATATCTCCAAATAATTTTGGACCCAATTCACCTATAAAAGGACAGACTAAGAGAATGGATATGAAAGCAGAATATATCCTTCTGCTGTATATAAGAAACACACCTCAACCTCAAGGAAAGACATTGCCTCAGAGTAAAGGGTTGTGAAAAGATTTTCAATAAAATGAACCTAAGATGGAAGCAGGTATAGCTATCCTAATATTTAACAAAATAGACTTCAAACTAAAATCACTCAGAAGAGATGGGGAAGTACACTTCATAGTCATCACAGGAAAAAAATCCATCAAGACTAAATCTCAATCCTGAACATCTATGCCCGAAATACAAGCAAACACACATAGAAGAGAACACACATATGTAAAAGAGACAGTGCTAAAGCTTAAATCGCAGTCAAACCCTACACACTAATAGTAGGAGACTTCAACACCCCACTCTCCCCAGTAAAAAGGTCAACAACACAAAAACTTAACAGAGAAATAAAACAACTAACAGATGTCATGACACAAATGGACTTAACAGACATCTACAGAACAGTCCTCACAAACAAAAAAGAATATAAATTCTTCTCAGCACCTCATGGACCTTCTCTAAAATTGACCCCATATATGGTGATAAAGCAAACCTCAACAGACACAAAAAATTGTTATATCCACCTGTGTCTTATCAGATCACCCTGTTTTAAAGTTAGAATTCAATAACAACACTAATCACAGAAAGTCTACAAACCCTTGGAACGTGAATAGTGCTCAGCTGAATCAACAATGGGTCAAAAAGGAAAGAAGAAAAGAAATTAAAGACTTTCTAGAATACAATGAAAATGAAGGCACAACATACCCAAACCTATGAGACACTATCAAAACAGTGCTGTGAAGAAAGTTCATAGCACTAAGTGCCTGCATAATGAAAGTGGGGAAATCTCACACCAGTGAGTTAACAGCACACCTGAAAGCTCCAGAACAAAAGAAGCAGACTCACCCTGGATGAGTAGATGTCAGGAAATAATCAAATTTAGGGGTAAAGTCAGTAAAATAGAAAGGAAAACACTACAAAGAATCAATGTAACAAAGAGCTGTTCTTTCAAAAAAAATCAATAAGATAGACAAACCTTTATCCAACTTAATCAAAAGGTAGAGAGAGAGAACATTCAAACTAACAAAATCATAAATGAAAAGGCGTGCGTAGCAAAAGACACCGAGAAAATCCAGAGAATCATTTCATCATACCTCAAATCCTGTATTCCACAAAAATGGAAAATGTAAGGTAAATGGACAATTTTCCTAATAGGTATGACAAACCAAAATTAAATCAAGACCTGGTGAACAATTCAAATACACCTATAACCTTCAAGTAAATACAAGCAGACATCAAAAGCCTCCCTTCACCTAAAACAAAAAAAAAAAGCCAAGGACTGGATGGTTTCAGTGAAGAGTTCTACCAGAACTTCAAAGAAGAGGTAACAACTATACTCCTCAAATGTTTACACAAAATAAAAACAGAAGGAACATTTCCATACAAACATATCCATTTTATGATGTTACAGTTTCTTTGATACTAATTCCACACAAAGAATCAAAAAGGAGAATTATATGCCAATCACCCTCATGATCAATAATGCAAAAATACTCAATAAAATACTGAGAAACTGAATTGAAGACCACACCAAAAAATTATTCACCATGATGAAATTAGCTTCATCCCAGGAATGCAGAATGCCTTAACATATGAAGCATATGGTCTGTCAATGTAATCCATCATATAAAAAATTGAAAAAAATATAATCATCTCATTAGATACTGAAAAAGCATTTGACAAAATCCAACACCCCTTCATGATGAAGGTCTTTGAGAGATCAGGAAAACAAGGAAGATATCTTAACATAATAAAAGATATATACGGAAAGCATAGAGCAAACATCTAATTAAATGGAGAGAAACTCAAAATGATCCCACTAAAATTAGAAACAATTCAAGGCTGTCCTCTCTCACCATACCTAGTAAACACAATTCTTGAAATTCTAGCTAGAGAAAAAAGAAAACAAAAGAAGATCATGGGGATCCAAACTGGAAAGGCAGAAGTTAAGCTTTTGCTATTCACAGATGATATGATAGTACACATAAGTGACCCCACAAACTCTATCAGAGAACTCCTACAGCCCATAAATACCTTCAGTAATTTGTCAGGATACAAGATCAGCTCAAAAAAATCAGTAGCCCTCCTATATACAAATAAAAAGGAAGCTAAGAAAGAAATCAGAGAAGCATCACCATTTACAATAGCCACAAATAATTTAAAATATTTTCAGGTAACAGGAACCAAATAAGTGAAAGACCTGTTATTTCAAAATTTAAGTCTTTAAAGAAAGAAATTGAAGAAAATACAAGAAAATGGAAAGATGCTCTTGGATAGGTAGAATCAACATAATAAAATTAGCAGCCCTACCAAAAGCAATTAATATATTTAATACAATCTCCATCAACATCCCAAAACTCTTCTTCCCAGACCTTGAAAGCACACTACTCAAATTCATAGCAGAAAACAAAATACAGACAATAGCCAGTCTCGTGGACTGAACAACTACTGAATTCTTCACTTGATCTTAGACAAAATGTTGAGAAGCGATGTCCTGAATTTTTCCAATTACCAATGGTAGGCAGCTACTTTTAAGTTACCTGGACCACAGCTTGTGAGACATTCTATTAAGTCCACTTATTACAGTCATGGTGAGATTCATTATACCTGTTCTGCTCATGTAGAGAATATTGAATACTACAGTTGTATATTTTATTTACCTGACCATGGAAAGAGATGTGCTGGCTAACAATAGAACACTACACTTTTTTATTATTATTCATTTGACTGGAATTTGCTTTGGATTTCAGGAATAGAACCCATAAAGCAATGGAGCCATCATCCAGCCATCATTTGGGTTAACCAATCATCTTGTTTAAGATCTGGTTCCTCCGTTTCTCTTTTCTGTTGTGTGAAATCCCTATGAAAACCATGTAAAAACTACCTTTGGTTCATGTGACTTCAGCAGGAAGCCAGAGAACAATCATCTTTTGTGACCTTAAAGTTATCTTTAGCTGTTAATATTCTGTGCACCCTTCCCCCTGTAGGACAAGAAATCACTGCGTCCACCTAGCACAGCACAGAGCACAGTACAAGCTACCTAGCCACATTGTGTCCTGGAGGAAAAAGGAAAAGTTCCTATGGAGTGCAAGATTATGACAGTGTCTCCTTTTGGAGCAATGGCAAGTGGTATTGAAATGCAAAGCTTGGCCAATCTAGAAAAGACCTTTGACTGGGGTGGAAGGAATGGCCAGGAACCAGTGTGCTGTGTCTTTAAGCACACTTTAGCCCTGTGGACAGTGTTCTTGCCACTGAGACAGCACCAGCCAATCAGGCACTCCAGGTGACCTGCCAGTCAGAAACAGTGCAGGGCTCTTCCAGGCACCCACCTTCAGACTTGGCTTTGTGGAGGAGCTTGTCCCAGTTGTTTCCTGTGCTGTGGTGAAGTTGCTGCTGCAGGGAGATGATGAACTGAGAGCTTTGGTGATCTGGGGAACCACAGCATGGTGAGCTAGGGAATGCTGTCTCCAGATGGAGAGGAGCAGAGAGTGAGGTGCCTCAGACAGCATGGTGCATCCTTGCGGGATCTGTGTGGGAACCTGCTGCCATATTCCCTGCCTCGTGAAGTTCTATGCGGTCCTGTTAATTCCTAGACATAATGATGTGGGCTTAATCTGCTTAGAGAATTGGGAACAGGGTTTTGTGTGTAGAAACATCTTTCTTCTCAACTTCAATACGCCATACTCAGAGAGGCCTAGTTTCTCCAGTATCTTATCCAAATTGAGCACTTTGCATTTAATCTTACATACAATCTCAATTTGTGTTTAACTTGTGGACGGTATCAAGGCATCTCACCTGTTGGGTAGCGCTGCACTTCTAAGCTGCCACGTAGAAGAGTTGAATTGCTGATATAAAGGATTTTCCAATGCCTTGGAAATAGTTCAGTCCACAAAGTAGAATTAGCTGAGGGAGGAGTGCCTCTAAATCACCCAGAAGATAAATGTGTTTTAATCAGGGCTGTTAGAAATTAGGATGCTAGGACACACTTTGTTCAACTGGATTGTCCAGCTATTTAGCTCTAAACCATTACAGAGAAGCCACCACTGATTTAAAACCAGACACCAGGCACATCCCCCATATAAAAAAAAAAACCCGCTAGCAAGCTTTTCAAGGAGGCATTACAGGTTCCTAAACAACCTTAAGGCCTGGTGTGGCTCAAAGTTCCAGTTTTCTTCTTAAGAAAAGCACAGTTCTTCCAGATGGGCAATAGGACACCAGGTGACATATATTTGAAATGCAAAACATTGTTGTGAGAAGGAGTTACCTGGTCAATCAAGGGTTTTATTTATTCCCTCAGGGACATTCCTAGTAGATCTAGTAACAGGCTGGGGGCTAAGCCTTGTGAGTTAAGCCTAAGGACCTGATGTATTGATAATAAAACAGAACTTCTTCTCTAAAACCAGGAATATGCTTTGGAGAGCTGGTTATGGTCTGGTGGGTGCCAAGGCCTTTGTGAAGGGGTTGCTTTAAGTCATAAAAACCCAACCCTTTAACCAGGTGGAGCTGTGGTCATTAGTACCCAGGCCACTGTGCTCTTAGTAAAGTTCTTGAGATAACCTGTGTTCCAATTGAGTAGAGTTGTCTGACTAACCTCCTCCCAATTCATATGATATTGTTTACTGACTTCTTATAATTCTCCATTTCCCTCCATTTCCCATCTGGAAGTAACCAAGATGCTATTCTTTTACTCCTTTTTTAAAAAAAATTTGAAACAGTGTTTCTCTGTAGGACTGTCCTGACTATCCTGGAACTCACTGTAGGGTCCAGGCTGTCCTTGAAGTCATTGAGGTCCCTTGGCTCAGCAAGGGTATGTGCCATCAATGCCCAGCAAGTTGCTGTTTTTCTCAGGAAGCTTACTAGGCATCTGCAAGACCTCCCTGCCCTAAATTTTTAACTTTTCCCATTTTACTTTTCCAAACTTCGTCATCCCCTGTGACCTTCAACTCAAGACCCTGTCACTGAAGCATGATCTGCTGATTCAGGTCACCAGTGTGCATAAGAAATTATCCTGGATGGGGAAGAGACAGAAATCTTTAATAAATAAAAAAAAAAAGAAATTACCCTGGAAATATCTTTGCTCTGTAACTCTCCTATCTGCCTAAATGTCTAACCTGGCAAGTTGACTGTTTCTACTTTAATTGTTCAAAGTGTAACCTAGAGCCTAATCCTAAAGGAGGCTTAAGGACAACAGCAAATGTGGAATCTGTCTAGCTGGATCCTCTTTGAGCATTAGCCAGAGATTGATGTCTATCATCATTAAGAGGTTTTTCTTTATTAATCTCCTAAGTGTATGAAGTGATTTCTCAATGGAAAGGCATATTAATTCTAGAATAGCTGCATTTCCATCCTGTTAGAAAAATAGTTTCTGAGACAAATTCTTTTTTTTTTTTTAGAAAAATAGTTTCTGAGACAAATTCTTTTTTTTTTTTTATTGAGAAAAGGAAAAAAAAGTTTCCGCCTCCTCCCAGACTCCCATTTCCCTCCCCCTCCTCCCACTCTTCTCCCTCTCCCCCCACTCCTCTCCCCCTCCCTCTCCAATCCAAAGAGCAGTCAGGGTTCCCTGCCCTGTGGAAAGTCCAAAGTCCTCCCCCCGAGACAAATTTTTATTTTGACTCAGGTTTCCTTGGTATACTACACTTTCAAAATTCCCCTAAAAAATTACTGTAAAACCTCACAGTTTTAGACTTACGCATTTGAATCATGTAGTTGACTATCCAATGCAGTCACAGTAAAGGATTTGCATATGGAGCATTCCTTCTCTCTTCAAACCAAAATATTAGGAATAGTTTATTGTGTACACGGCAGGGGACACAGTGGAGGCAATCAAGTATTGAAGCCACCATTACGAAAAAGGGTCTGATTGTGGTAGGTTCAGTGAATTTGTAATTTCCCAGCATGTGTTATTAATTTAATCCCATGTGAATTAATGCAGATCATTTGTGTGGGTGTACAGATTGGGAAGGTCATCTTGAGCCAATGAACATTGAATTTGCAATTAGGCCACTATCCTCTGTAGATGTGGTTGATTTTTCTTGACACAGTTATGTCAACTCAGAGATTTGAGAAACAGGCCATTGACTAACTTTATGTGTCAGGTTACAGATCTCAGCAGCCAACATATGTATATGGGCACCATCAATCTATCTCTTATTAATGACACCCCCTCTTTTATAGAAGGGCCTACTCTTTCAAAGTCAATATAAAACGTTTTATTTAATCTTAAAAGTGCAGTATTTTCGTCATATAAAAATCTCTTATTGGTGTTATTTTCAGATATTTTCTTTAAGTGTATTGCTTCTCTTGTTTCTGTTTTTGTTCTCCAACATTTCAAAGTCATTAATAGTTGCATTTTATTTCTTTCAAGTGATGTTGATTATTGATTTCTGTGTAGAACAATGTTCCCTATAGTTTAGGCTTGCCTCATGTTGTGTAATTGAGAATCACTTTTTTTTGTTTTGTTTTTTTGAGACAGGGTTTCTCTGTGGTTTTGTAGCCTGTCCTGGAACTAGCTCTTGTAGACCAGGCTGGTCTCGAACTCACAGAGATCTGCCTGCCTCTGCCTCCAGAGTGCTGGGATTAAAGGCGTGTGCCACCACCGCCCGGCTTTGAGAATCATTTTGAACTCCTAGTCAATCTTTCCTCTGCTGCCTAGTGCTGGGAAAACAGTCCTGCCACTCCTTACAGGTATGACCTTGATTAGTCAATGAGAAAGAAAAATAGAGTAGTTAATGTGTGTCTGCTGATCTTTCTGGCTTTTATTGGGGACTTCGAAGCAGAGGCACCTGTGCAAAAGTTGAGCTCATTGACCAACTTGAAGCTGGTGGAGACACAGGGCAGAAACAAATAGGTTGGACTGAGGGTGAGAGCTTTCCTCCTTCAAAAGAAGTTGAGATTAGCTATGTGGAATAGGGAGTCAATTGTAGATGCTCTATGATTGCCCTGATTGACCATTGTTTGCAGTCTACAGACCAGAGTAGTGAAGAATCTTGGAAAGGACTGACCATATTTTTAAACCTAATTGCTCTATTTACAGAATTTCACCTAAAATAGAAGATCTAGGTAAAATGTTGTGGCCCTGCTTAAAAGGACTGTTACTTTTCTGCATTAAGACATTCATCTTTAGAAAAATATATGAGAAATCTTTAATGTGCATGAATACAAATCCCTAGTCTCCGGAGCACATAGCCATAAAGTGTGTTTCGAGTTTTCAAAATAATTTTTGAGATGAAATCTACATTATATTTACATTCTCCTTGTTGCCTCCAAACCCAGATATGCCTGGATTGTTTCCTAATTCATGGTCTGTTATTTTGACAACAATTACAAAGTAACCACAGTTACACAGTAACCATAATTACTTATGAATGTGACCTCTTTTTCTCCAGGATTTCCCATCTCTCAGACAAGGTGATGGCTGCACTGGAAAGTTAGTGTGTAATGGAATGTGCACCCAAAAAACCCTGTACTTTGGATGAGAAACAGGATGTGCTCTATGAGAGTGGAATAATGTGTGCTAAATACAAAGTTTCTAAACTGGGTCCCTGTCTGCTGGGCTGGGAGGGCAGAACTGGAAGGGCTGTGCTGTCTGAGTCATTTGATCTCTGATCCTCCTACAGAGAAGCTGCTTATATTGTGAGTCCCAGCTGAGTGACCCTAGCCAATGAGGGAATTCTGGGAAGCATTGGCAATCAAGAGTACTAGGGCCAGATAGCTTGTGAGTTCTTTCCATGACTCTCCTTTGCCTCTGTAGTAGGTAGCTTTAAGGAAGACCACAAGCTATCCCATGCTGAGTGGCGGTGGTATATAGAGCAGGTCTGATGAACTGTTATTTCTGCTGTGATTTGGAAGGACCAAGAGCCAGACTGTAGTTATGTTGGTCCATGTGGTTCATGCTGGCAGTGGCTCTTGTTCTCTGAGCCTCCTTATGTGTAGATTTACTGGGGAAAGGGAGACTCTGCAGCCCTGGAATGGAAGGTTATGATGCTGGTTGTATCTCTGTCCAGAGTATACACATGGGCACTGCTTTTGTTGTGAAGTGGGAAGAGAGATTAGAAAACTGAAGTTCTAATTTCTAGAAGTTCTGAATATTGCATCCCCATTTCATGTTTCTGTTCTAAAGATTACAAATTGTTTAAAAACTGGTAGAGCAATACTTGAGTAGAATTCTGTTAATGTGATTCTGCCACTTGCCACAATGGTGTGATCCAGTGAAGCTCACCAGGGGACAAAAGGAGTTTCTGATTTGCAGAGATTTCTCAGGTGTGCATTGTGTTAGATAGGTAGACAGGGCACAGTCCACATATTCTGCTATATGGCATGTAGCAGGAAGCAGGTTTTAAATCATTTTTCAGTTGTTTTAGGACTGGACATCAATGGGATTGTGTCTACCTTAAACCAGAAGATAGCACAAGGATCTGGAGAGCTGGAGCAAGAGATCCTCTCTATTTGCAAAGAGAACATCTATATCATGCGGCTCCTGTCTCAGAAGACAGATCAGTAACTGGGGGTCAGAACCAAGAGTCTAAGTGTCACTTTGAGATATCGTTGTAAAAGTTGTACAGTTTATGTTTATTTAATTTCTATAAACATATAATCAAAGATAGCTGGATAGCATTGGCCAAGATCACACTTTTCCTTGCCGAAGTTTACTTTGGTCTTTTGATTAAAAATTGACTAAATATTCCTGCTTTTGTTCACAGCTTTTTCTCTTTAACAACTTTATTCTTTCACAAACATTGTACACATTCTTGATTGATGGATCTTTGTGAAAAATACAGAAATCATATTATGTGAATCTGTATACTATTTTTTCTGTAATCTACAACTGAAATCTAATTATGTTATTCAGTTTCTTGAAAATGATGGACCTTCACCAATTTTATTCAGAAAATTTCTTACGTCATCAGTTCCTTAAATTTGAGGATTTGGGGAAGTTTCTGTGCAGAGACCAATTTATTTCATCTTGGATGCCTGCCTCTTTCCATTTCCTGGCATATCTGTGTGTTCCAGTTGTTGATGTCTTCACATTTGAGTCTTTGCTACTGAAGTGTTGATATGATCGACACATTATCGCAATGACCATGCTGAGTGTTTCCACTGTGAATGTTACTTTGTGATTAGCTTTCCTTTTATAAATTGTTGGACGAAGTTATTGAGTTGTATTCGTTTAATGCTGCAAATTTACCTTACAAATCATCTTAGTTCTGATGCCTCATGTTCCCAAAATAATTTCTTTACTTCTTTATTTATGTCTTGTTTTCTTATTTTTATCAATCTGATAAAGACTTGGATTATTTGATAAAATTTATTATGTGTCTTGGCAGGTGGCTCAGCACATATTTTTTTTCCCTGTGGAGGACCTGAGTTTAAACCTACATTCAAGTTTGCAGGTTAACAAATCTCTACTATTCCCAATCCAAGAGATCTGACAATCATTTTTTGTATATCACAGGTATTTTGTCTCATGGACAAACATACTCAAAAAATAGGAATAACCTTGTTTTCAAAATTTGAATTTGTTTTAGTGACATTGCAGAAAGGGAGGGGCAGAAAAAGAGGAGAAATTTCCTGCTTCAATATTAGTTAAGATGAGCAATGTAGAGTCATGCAATTAACATTTGATAATCCATAAATTTCCTGTGTACCATTTCTTTCAGCCCATTGAACAGCACATTCAGTAACCTGGATAAAGGACTGATTTTGTCATGAAATCCATCTTTATACAAAACTGACTTTGTCATGAATTTAAATTCCAATAGTTACACTAGTTCAACCAATATAGAAAATCTGTAAAATGGTGTGACCTTGCCTAACAGGACTGCTAATTTCATGGTTTAACCTATATAGCCTCGCAAAGGATGTAAGTAATCCTTGATTTGCTCTCATACAAACCTTCTAGTCTCTGGAACACACGGTCATGGACTTTGTTTCAATCATTGAAAATGATTCTTTGCGATGATGACTCCATGTCTATAATCTCTTTCCTGTCTATGAGCTGTACCATGGACTCCTCATTGTTTTCTAATTCATGGCCTGTTTTTCTT
>NW_026068406.1:50384-59889 GCF_014885135.2 Alexandromys fortis | reverse complement strand
GGGAGGAGGGGGAGGGAAATGGGAGGCTGGGAGGAGGTGGAAACTTTTTTTTTCCTATCCTCAATAAAAAAAAAAAAACGAATAGGTCTTCCAGGGATGAGTAGTCAGAAAATTCCTTCAAGGTAAATGCAGAGACTTTTGTCCTGATTCTGGGCTACATAATGCAGAGTTATGCCTGGATACACAGTAGAGTAGAAGGACAGAGAATGCAGTGTATTGAGAACACAAAAATGTTTAAGGTCTTTTCCAACATGGATATACATTCTGTGACTTGGGGACAGTCTCCTCATCTTCTCTAGGTTACATCGCATCCATGTGAATAGTGAGGATAATTTCCCTAAGAGGGTATTTATGGAAGTATGAATAGGCAGAATCACAGAGAGCCACAGCTGAATGAGAAATAAAGGTCTTTATTGTAGGACTTCTTAAAACGTTTCAATGGATAATGTTTATTGGAAGCTCTCCAAAAGCAATGTAGACTATGCACTTCCAAACTTATCTGAACTTACATCCACTTCAACTTCTATCCTATCACAGAGAAATGACCTGCAAACAGCATTTGAGAGCTGGTAGCCTGGATCAGAGGTCCTAAAACTTAAACACACACTGGAATTACTTGGAAGACTGTCAAAACACAGTGTGTTTTTCTTCCAGTTTCTGGCTTAGGGCAGATGTGTGCTGTTGCTGCTCTGATGGCACAGGGATGAATGGCTCTAAAGGTCCTGCTGACTTTGCTGCAGCCTCTAAGCCATGGCTTACACTGTTCTCACTATATGGAATATTTTTCATTTTTCCCTCACCTATAGTAGCTGATCTGTCTCTTCTGGTTCTGTATGCTTTGTATCTCAGGAAGGGGGCAGATACTGACCTCTAAACCTGTGAGGAGGTACACCCCCAGAGAGATAATCTGTTAGGTGCTTTGTTGGCTACAGCTTTAGAAGATGTCTTTTTGTGTTTACATCTCTACTTCAGAATCAGAAATGGTTTTAGAATTAGACAATGTCTATCCTTCTCTAAATCCAAGCATGATGTTAAAAGAAAAATTCAAAACTCTTTCTCATGTCAACAGCCTTCTGGTATGGTGCAGAAAGATCATTTTTAAAACAACATTTTACTTTCCTTCATGCCTATTTTGTCTATATCTAATCTTTCACTGAAAATATGTCTACATGAATAATGCTTACATTTTCAACAAAGAACAGCTTCCAACAAAAAGACATTGGGGCCCCACAATGACTCTGCCTGGTTGATATGACGGCATGATGCTGATAGCATTATGAGACTGATTTATGTGTACAAGCTGCAGATATGAGGCACCTTCTTACAATGTTCTGGCCAGAATTCCAAGTAAGAACTTCAGAAGGACGCTATTGAATACTCAGAAACCATTTTCAATTATCCAAAACAGCAATCTTGAAATTTAACCATCATTTTACCTTTATAATATCCCATAGAAAGAACATCGCCCCCATGACATGTGGAAGCAATTCTAGAAGATGCCATTCTCTCTCCCAACAAAGTTTGCCTTCACGGTCAGGGACAACATTGAAGAGTTGATTATTACTCATATAGGGTTGTGTGAAATTATGTACACCCAGAGATCTCAAAAAGAGGGAAAATGGAATTGGATAATAGATAAATGACTTACTCACACTAATAACAGTTTGTAATAGAAGGAATAGTTGTGAACTATTATTTATGGATTTACATTGGTATAGACTTTTGTATATTGACACAAATTCAAATTATATTTATTATATAGAATGTTTCTAATTTTATTTAGAATATTTGTAACAACTATACAAGGTTATTTTGTCAGATTGTATAAATGCATGATTCTACCTCTGTTTAAAACATATTTTTATTGACACAATTTTATGATATATTTGTCTTTTGCATTATATAACTCTACCGCTGATCACAATTTTTATACATTGTTTACCTTTTGAGGTCATTGTCCTGCTTTACTACATAGTTGTTTAAAGATTGTTTTATATTCTGATATGAAGTCTTATTCTTCAACACTGTGATGAGACTTTGGTTGATTGCTCAGTCAGTTGTCTCTGTCATCTACTACACTTTTTGGAAGCTGTTAGACTGCACTACCTGCCTACTCAAGTAATATTATTGCTCTTCTCAGGCCTTTAATGGAGTTGAAGATGAGATAATCATACTTACCATCCTCTTATGATCTAGTTAAGCCATTTCTACTACAACATGGACTCCTTAGGATAGAATGCTTATCAAACCATTAGGATGTATTCCTTCCTTAATATTGATTATGCTTATTGTAATTCTAACTTTATTTTGACATCTGTTTCTTGTGTACATAGTTTGGTATAGGGTATGGAATTTCTTATTAATTTAAATGGATAGATGCTGTGAGAACTCCTTCAGTCAATAGCTTTAAGATATCAATCCACTTGGGCATGGTCTCTTAAAGTATAAATGAATCTGTAAAGTGTGTGGTTGCTTTCTTGAATCCAGCTATTCATTCTGGATGCTAGCTATATTGTATATAAGATCCATTGCTCTGTAGGTGCTCATCTGACTTATAAAAGCCCAAGATACTCTTACACTCTAACTTGGTGTTTTTAAATGTCAAAGATTCAATTAGTATTCACATAGTTCAGGGTCTGTCACTCTGACTTGTACAGTCTTCAAAATTCATCATTAAAACATGAACTCAGTGTTACATGAAGAACTTAGAATGAATGCAGCTATATTAAGTAAAATCAAGCACTTCTGTCTCATGTGTTTATATGTGTGATTATAGGTTTGGGAAGATGGGGAGATATGGTACAAATCTTTAATTTTCTTTTGGAAAAATGTGTAGATTGTTTTTAATTAAATATCATAAATCAGTCTGCCTTAGCAAGAGGAAGTATTTTATTCAAGTACAAAATTAAGCAAAACTCCATATTTCAGCTGTTCATTTTATACTATCAGTTTGTATAATTCACCCAGAAACAGCTAGGTATCAAGGATTTTTTAATTGTTTTTATTCAACTATATATTTATCCACTACTCAGCCTTCCTCCCCCCTCCCCTTCTCCCATGATTCACATGTTCCAAATTTACTAAGATCTTGTCTTTCTCTATGTCCTATATAGATTTATGTATGTTTCTCTTTGTTTCCTCTTTGTTGTATATATTCTGGGCATTGTGAATTGTAGGCTGACTGTCCTCTGTTTTATATCTAAAAGCCACTTAGGAGTGAGTACATATATTTTTCTTTCTGGTTCTGGGTTAACTCACTCTTTTAAGATGTTTTCTAGATCCATAAATTTGCACATAAATTTCAAGATGTAATTGTTTTTATCCACTGTGTAGTACTCCATTGTCTCACAAGCAGGCAGGTGGCCTTCTAATGTTCTAAGGAATAACCATACTGATATTCAAAGTAGCTGACTCAGTTTATAACCCCATCAGCAATGGAGTTGTGTTCCCTTATCTCCACATCCTCTCCAGCTTAAGTTGTCATCAGTGTTTTGATCTTGCCTATTGTTACAGATGTGAGAGGGAATCTCAGAGTTGTTTTGATTTTCATTTCTCTAATGACTAAGGAGTTTGGAAATTTCCTTAAGTATCTCTCAGTCATTTTAGATTCATATGTTAAAATGTTTTTATTTAGGTCTGTACTCCATTTTTTATTAGATTATTTGTTCTTTTAATGACCAATTACTTAAGTTCTTTGTATGTTTTGAAGATCAGTCTTCTGTCCAATGTGGGGTAGGTGAATATCTTTTCCCATACTACAGGCTGCCTTTTTGTATTGTTGGTGATGTCCTTTGTTTTACAGAAACTTTTGCTTCAGGAGATCTCATTTATTATTTTTCTCAGTGTCTGTGATACCTGGGGTTATAATTTGAAAGTGGTCCAATTTTCCAATGTGTTCAAGTGTACTTCCAATATTCTGTTTTATGTAGTTCAGTGTGTTTGTCTTTATGTTGTAGTCTTTGATCCATTGGGACTTGAGTTTTGTTCATGATGATAGATGTGGGTCTACTTTCATTCTTCCCCACATTGATATTCAGTTATGCCAGCACCATTTGTTAAATATGTTTTCTCCATTTTATATTTTTTTGGTGCTTTGTCAAAAGCCAGGAGGTGGTGGCGCATGCATTTAATCCCAGCACTCGGGAGGCAGAGGCAGGCGGATCTCTGTGAGTTCGAGACCAGCCTGGTCTACAAGAGCTAGTTCCAGGACAGGCTCCAAAACCACAGAGAAACCCTGTCTCGAAAAAAAAAAAAAGGTGTAGTAGGTGAGTGGATTGATATCTGGGTCTTAGAATCAGTTCCATTAGTCCTCCTATCTGTTTTTTTGCCAACACCAGGATCTCTTCAGTACTGTAGCTCTGTAGTCGTCTGAAGAAGTCAGGGAATGTGATGCCTCCAGAAATTATTTTTTATATAGGACTGTTTTGACTATCTTGCATTTTTTTGGCTTTTCTATATGAAGTTGAGTGTTTTTATTTTGAGATCTGTGAAGATTTTTCTGATATTTACATGTGAATGTTATTGAGCCTGTAGATTGCTTTTGGAAAGGTTTTCACTTTTACTATGTTGCTTTCTACCTAACAAGGGCAAGGGACATCTTCCCATTCTCTGGTGTCTTCTTCAAAGATTCCTCGGGTCCAAAAGATTATGATAACATGCACAAGCTTTCTCAGATGACTACACACAAAGTCTTACTCCTATATGAAGCACAAAACATTATGACACTGAATTCATTTATAAAGTTTCACTACAGTATGATTTTCTTATGTTTTTGAAAAATACACAAATTAACTTCAGGGTTTCTCTAAAAAAGGCCTCATATTATGTATTTGGAGATGATTGTGAAAAAGAATTTACCACATTCCATTCACTGGTATCTCTAGAGGATGTTACATTTTAATGCTTTTAAGAGTACAGGGGTCTGCAAAGGCCTTATCACACAGATATCATTAATATGGTTTTTCTCAATTATGTGTTCTATGCATTTGAAGAGCACCATGTTGAGCAAAGGCCTTACCACACTGATTACATTTATAGGGTTTCTCTCCAGTATGTGTTCTTTTAGGATTTTGAAGACTACTCTGAGCTGCAAAGGCCTTACCACACTAATTACATTCATAGGGTTTCTCTCCAGTATGTGTTCTTTTATGGATTTGAAGATGACTGTGTTGTGCAAAGGCCTTACCACACTGATTACATTCATAGGGTTTCTCTCCAGTATGTGTTCTTTTATGCATTTGAAGATGACTGTGATGTGCAAAGGCCTTACCACACTGATTACATTCATAGGGTTTCTCTCCAGTATGTGTTCTTTTATGCATTTGAAGATGACTGTGACGTGCAAAGGCCTTACCACACTGATTACATTCATAGGGTTTCTCTCCAGTATGTGTTCTTTTATGCATTTGAAGATGACTGTGACGTGCAAAGGCCTTACCACACTGATTACATTCATAGGGTTTCTCTCCAGTATGTGTTCTTTTATGCATTTGAAGATGACTGTGACGTGCAAAGGCCTTACCACACTGATTACATTCATAGGGTTTCTCTCCAGTATGTGTTCTTTTATGCATTTGAAGATGACTGTGACGTGCAAAGGCCTTACCACACTGATTACATTCATAGGGTTTCTCTCCAGTATGTGTTCTTTTATGCATTTGAAGATGACTGTGACGTGCAAAGGCCTTACCACACTGATTACATTCATAGGGTTTCTCTCCAGTATGTGTTCTTTTATGCATTTGAAGATGACTGTGACGTGCAAAGGCCTTACCACACTGATTACATTCATAGGGTTTCTCTCCAGTATGTGTTCTTTTATGCATTTGAAGATGACTGTGACGTGCAAAGGCCTTACCACACTGATTACATTCATAGGGTTTCTCTCCAGTATGTGTTCTTTTATGCATTTGAAGATGACTGTGACGTGCAAAGGCCTTACCACACTGATTACATTCATAGGGTTTCTCTCCAGTATGTGTTCTTTTATGCATTTGAAGATGACTGTGACGTGCAAAGGCCTTACCACACTGATTACATTCATAGGGTTTCTCTCCAGTATGTGTTCTTTTATGCATTTGAAGATCACTGTGACGTGCAAAGGCCTTACCACACTGATTACATTCATAGGGTTTCTCTCCAGTATGTGTTCTTTTATGCATTTGAAGATCACTGTGACGTGCAAAGGCCTTACCACACTGATTACATTCATAGGGTTTCTCTCCAGTATGTGTTCTTTTATGCATTTGAAGATGACTGTGTTGTGCAAAGGCCTTACCACACTGATTACATTCATATGGTTTCTCTCCAGTATGTGTTCTTTTATGCATTTCAAGATGATTGTGATAAGAAAAGACTGCGTCACATTGCTTAATTTCACAGCATTTTTCTCCGCTATGTGTTTTTTCATTCCTTAGAAGATGAGTGTTATAAGACAAGACTTTACCACAGGGTGAATATACTGAAAACTTCTCTCCAATTTGATTTCTTTCAATCCTGCAAGGATAATTTACACATGTAAAAGCTTTACCACATTCAATGCAGGTGAACCTCATACCTACATGAACTAATTTCATATTTTTTCAAATTATAAAAAGGAATCAAATATCAAGGTTTTATAGCTTTGTTTAAAATCATGTTTTGTTCTCTTGTTCGGGGTCGTTTTACATCTAGAAAAATATTTGTGATGATAAATTCCATTGTGTCATGGTTTATCTTTTCATCTATAATTATACCTATATTTTTCTAGGATATTTTTTATATTTTTGAAGAGAACTGCATATACTGAGTGCTTTGCCAACTTTACTCCATTCATAATTTTACTATATTGTGAATCATTATACATTTGGTAAGTGAACTAAGACACCCAGAAGTATTTGCATAGACCTAGAACTCATGTTTGTTTGTTTCTTTTTGTTTTAATGTGAGTTTGTATTTATGTATTAACCATGATGATAGAAAATAAATTAACTTTCTATTTTTGGATGAAATTAAACATGTACACTCTACATAGGAACTACAGTTTATCTTCTTAATTGTTCTTAAGGAGAAGTATGCTAAATCTTTCCATATTCCTGACACTTGTGTCAAGAGAGACATGTCATATAAATATGAAAAAATAATAGTGTATAAAAGATTTCCACAATGAATCCACAAAGTTCGACTTTCACAGACTTATGGTATAGATATTAAGGTTTCTCCACAACAACTGCCCCTTGACCCTTGACTAATCTGATTTACTAAACTTAGCACAGTCACAAAAAGTCTATGAGGGATACAAGGCTTACCATGGGCTATTGTATTAGTAGAAAGTTTTGCAGCTATACTCAGCATCACTGAAATATGTGTACATTTTCTATCATGAAGAAGCAAATGAAGCAGTAGTTCTACAACATAGCTCTATGGTACTATGAATCAAATGGAGATATCTGTTTAGGCATTGCTACCTAGACTTTTTTCTTAAATGAAGGCTTTGCAGATGCGATTCACATACATGAAATTGAGGTATATGGATTTGTGAGAACTTAATAACCATCAATACAATAATAGCTGTGCTTATTTACACTGTTGCTTTTGTTTTAAAGTTCCAGAACACATTACAAACTATTCAAGGGAAACTGTTATGAACTTGCCCAAGAAAATTACCTTGCATGTCTTCTAGAACATTGACAATGCTCTTCGGTGTTAAGGTCTTCCCAAGTGTATCCTAAAATACAGTACCAGAATAGATGTTATATTCTTTAAGAATGTGCAACAATTAGCTTATTATCTTAAGTGCACCTAAGAACTGTGACTGTGTTATTCACCTCATTCTTCTTTCTCTAAAACAAATTATAGAACAAAATCATAAACCAAGGAAAAGTTGTCTCTATCTTTTGAAACATGAAAGAAATTTATTTTCACCTATAGTAGTTAGGTTCCTGTAGGTTTCCAGCATCACATCCTTGTAGAGATTCTTCTGGGAAGGATTCAGTAAATCCCACTCTTCCTTAGTGAAGTTGATGTGCACATCATCATAGGTCACTGCCTTCAAAAATATATCATACATGAGTACAATGTAAGTATGACAGTGAACTGCATACTTCTTTGATATAAAAAAGTATAGTTTTATGATTCTGGTGTTCCACATTTTTGTTCCATGACATAGACAGTTACTTTAGAAGGAAATTGAAAAGGAGAATCAATTCTGTTATTTCTGTGTCCTTTGTATAGGATACCACCTTATAAGAACAGTATCTATTCACAGGGAGAGAAAAAGAGAAAAGATCAACAGTATATTATATGCATGAGAAAATTAATACCTACAGAAAGGAAAAAAAATGATGGACAAACTTGGCATATTGGTGTATTTTGCCTTTACCACAATACTCAGCAAACAGAGGTGGGTATATTTGTCTCTGAGATGAATGCCAGTCAAGATTTAACAGAACTGCTTATCCATTTTTGGATACCATGTATTTTCTCAGAGGTTGAGGCATGAGCATGTCTTTGCCCAAAGACCAGTTTTGACAACAAGAAAACAAGCTCCAAGTGTCTTTGGTGCTCAACATTCTCCGGAAAATAGATCAATGCTACCAGTAGTAATCGTGTCTCACTTCAACAGGACCCTAGATTATTTAAATTCCATATTTTACAGCTCTTTGAAGTGGCTGAAGATTACCTATCTATGCAAAATATATTCTTTATGTGTGTGAAAAACCTGATTATTCTAACTATAAGTATGACAAACATAGATGACTATTGATCTATAATTCTAATACCTATATAACTTAAAGACTAAGACTTCATATTAGAATATTGTATAATAAACAACTGTACAACAAATGAGGACAATGGGCTGAAAATGTAACCAATGAATAAGTATCTTGATCAGTGGAAGAAATGTACATTGCAATTTGATAAATATATTTGTCAATATATAAAATGTTTTAGGCATTGGTAGAAACATGAATGTATACAATCTTCAATATTTAACATTATATCAATATACAAAAATGTATATCAAAGCAATTGCCTATAAATTATAACTCACAAGCATTCACTCTATGACTTACTATTATTATTCATGTATGTAAAATCACACTGATCTATTATTCCATCCAATTTTCCCTTTTTTTCAAAGAAATCCCTGGGACTGGAGAAATGGTTCAGTGGTTAAGAGCCTGCTCTTCCAAAGGTCATGAGTTCAATTCTCAGTAACCACATGGTGGCTCACAACCATCTGTAATGAGATCTGGTGTCCTCTTCTGGCCCGCAAGTATATATGCAGGCAGAATACTGTATACATACATACATACATACATACATACATACATACATACATACATACATACATACATAAAATTTAAGAAGAAAAAAAAAGAAATCCCTGAGCCCATAAAATTTCTCTTTTAACCCGCAACCCTATACCAATTAAAATCAACCCCTAAATGATGTCCCTAACCCTAGGACAAACTTTGTTGGGAGAGGGGATGTAGTCTTTTAGAATTACTTCCAGCTGTCATGG
>NW_026068406.1:47282-49491 GCF_014885135.2 Alexandromys fortis | reverse complement strand
ATAAGACAACTAACAAATGTCTTGACCTAAGTGGACTCAATGGACATCTACAGAGCATTCCACCCAAACACAAAATACACCTTTTTCTCAGAACCTCATGGAACCTTCTCTAAAATAAACCACAAACATGCTAAAAAAGCAAACCGCAACACAAAAAAAAAAAAAAATGAAATAACCCCCTGTGTCTTATCAGATCACCTTGTTTTAAAGTTAGGATTTAGCAAAACTCATGGAAATTGAACAGTGCTCTATTAAATCACCCCTAGGTCAAGGAAGAAATAAAGAAAGAAATTAAAGACTTTGTAGAATTCAACAAAAATGATGGCACAAAATACCCAAATGTATCGACACTATGAAAGCAGTGCTAAGATGAAAGTTCATAGCACTAAGTGCCTACATAAAAAAAAAGTGGAGAAAACTCACACCAGTGACTTAACAGCACACCTGAAAGCTTTACAACAAAAAGAAGCAGACTCACCCAGGAGGAGTAGAGGATAGGAAATAATCAAATTGAGGGCTGAAGTCAATAAAATACCAAAATTAAATCAAGACCAGAGGAACAATTCAAATCAGCTTATAACCTGCAAGGAGAGAGAAGTCATCAAAAACCTTCCAACCAAAAAAGCCAATGGCAAGACAGTTTCAGTTCAGAATTCTGTCAGAACTAAGAACTAATAACTATACTCAAAGGGTTCTACATAATAGAAACAGAAGTAAGATTGCAAAACCCCTTTTATGAAGCTACAGTTACCCTTATACCAAACCACACAAAGGTTCAACCAAGAAAAAGAATTCCAGACCCATCTTACTGATGAACATAGATGCAAAAATATTCAATAAAACACTAGCAAATCAAATCCAAGAACACACCAAAAAAGTCATCTATCATGATGAAGTCAGCTTTATCTCAGAGATGCAAGGATGGTTCAAAATACAAAAATCTATTAAGAATCCTGCCCTCTAAAATATCCAAGTTATGTAAAAAAAAAGAATCCTGCCCTCTTTAAGTTCCTTTCCTAACATCCTTTAATAGTGAACAACAATAATATAAGCCAAATTAACCCTTTTCTCCTCATCCTGGGTTTTGGTCATCGTGTTTCATCACAACAACAAAAACCCTAATTAAGACACCATGTTTGGTTAATATGTATGAGAGACCTGCTCTTTTCTAAAGGTAAACAAAGAAGAGAGATTTGGGGGAAGGTTGGGACAGAGAGAAATAGTGGGAGGAAACACTGCAGTCAGGATGAAAGAATAAATAAAAGATAAATGAAAGAGAGTAATGAGGAAAACGGAGGGAAGATTGGGTCAAGGAAAGATGAAAATTTAGGAGGGCAAATGACAAATCTTGTGGCTCTATCTCAGGTACATGGGCTTCATTTTCAAAGGGCTTAGAAAGTTCTATCCATGCTGAAGCATTAATCTAATTGACATTTAACAATAAGAAATCAGGAGTCAGAGAGCAGGGTAAGAAACTGAAAGATCAGAGAAGCAGTTAACCAGCAAATTGTGACTACCACTTCTTCAGTTTCTCCATGTTAGTAAAGTGCTAATATTCTCTTAGGCCTGCCTTAGGAATCCTGACTCCTATCTGTCCAGAGTCCTCCAAACCTCTATGGTAAATTTTAGTCAGGTAGTGATTAGCTCTGCTGTAACGCTAAGCAAGCTTTATTATCAGAATATAATAAAAATATCATACATTTCCCTATTTGTCTAATTAAAAGTGAAGGTTTTAACTAACACAGTAAAGCTATATACACTAAATACAATAACTATATATAATATATACAGGGAAGAATTATACTAACAATGTCCAATCCATTTGCATTTGGTAAATTTAGAGAAAATGTTTGATCATCTATCCTATCTTAGTAAGCCCAAGGTGTTGTACCTAAATTACTTTTTATCCTAGCTGGTATTACTAACCTTAAATAATCTTTCTATGTCTCTTAGCCTTGTATACTTTATACATTTTTTAGTTCATTTTTTTGAATTTGTTAACATGCATGATTACAATTATAGAGTCTGTAGCTCCATTAGAGAACTCAGAAGGATATAATATTACCTGAGTAAACAGGAAGTATAAAGCAAACAACATTTAAAATAAAAAACACCACTTGTCTATTTAAAATGAATTTTTGCCAGGCTGTACTGGTCCATGCCGTTAATCCCAGCACTTTCATAGCAGCGGCAGATATATCTCACTAAA
>NW_026068406.1:42762-44868 GCF_014885135.2 Alexandromys fortis | reverse complement strand
AGAACTTGTCTCAGAAACTATTTTCCTAACAGGATGGAAATGCAGCTGTTCTAGAATTAATATAACTTTCATTGAGAAATCACTTCAAACACTGATGGTGCCAAACTGTAATGCCTCCTTGAAAGGCTTGATAGAGGTTGTTCTTTGATATGAGGAAGTGCCTGGTGTCTGGTTTTAAATCAACAGTGGATTCTTTGCAACGGTTTGTAGCCAAATATCTGGACAATCCATTTGAACAATGTGTACCCTAGCATCCCAAACTCTAACAGCAATGATTAAAATACATTTATCTTTTGGGTGATTTAGAGGCAGTCTTCCCTCGGCTAAATTCTATTTTGGGAGACTGAACTATTTCCAAGGCATTGGCGAATCCTTTGTATCAGCAATTCTCTTCTACTTAGAAGTACTGCTTAGAAGTGCAGTGCTACCCAACAGGTGAGATGCCTTGATATCGTCCACATAGTTAAATATAAATGGAGATTGTATGTAAAGGTTATATGCAAAGTGCTCAATATCAAGAAGATACTTAAGAAACTAGGCATCCCTCACTTTGGCATACTGAAGTTGACAAGAAAGATGTTTGTACACACAGCACCCTGCTCCCAGATCTGTAAGAGGATTAAGCCCAAAGCGCAAAGTTATTCAGAGGTCTGTCCCTAGGTCTAGGAATTAACAGGACCGCGTGGGACTTCACAATGCAGGGAATCTGGTGGCAGGTTCCCACCCGGATCCCAGGAGGACACAACATACCGTCTCCCGCACCTCACATTCTGCTCCTCCCCATCTGGAGACAGCATTCCCCTGCTCACCATGTTGTGGTTTCTCAGCTCGCCAAAGCTCTCAGTTTATCAACTCCCTGCAGCAGCAACACAGGAAACCAATGCTGCCAGCTCCTCTGCAAAATCGAGAATGAATGCGGAAGCCCGGAAGAGCGCTGCAGAACATCTGACTGACAGGTCTTCTGGAGGGCCTGATTGGATAGCGAGGCCTGAGTGACAAGAACACCTCCCACAAGACTGAAGTGTGCTTAAAGAGATAGAACAGAGATTTCGGGCCATTCCATCCACCTGAGTCATCATAATCTTGCACTCCTTAGGAACTTTCCCTTTTACCTCCAGAATACGACCTGGCCAGTTCGCTTGTACAGTGCACTGTGCTGTGCTAGGTGGATCCAGGAATTTCCTGTCCCACAGGGGAAAGAATGCCCAGAATATTATCAGCTAAGGAGAATTTTAAGGTCACAAAAGAGATGTTTGGCTTCATGCTGAGTTCAGATGAACTGAAGGTACATTTTACATGGGCACAAGAAGAGGCACTGGGAGAAAAGAGAAAAGCAGAAGCCAGATCTCAAACAAGATGATAGGTGTTTCCCACATCTGAAGGCTGGATGATGGCTCCATTGCTTTACTGGTTTTATTACTGAAATTTGAAGCAAACTCCAGGAAAATGAATAATAATAAAAGGAGTAGTGTTCATGGAAACGTGAATACGTAGAGAATAATGGAGCTAGAAGGAATGTCTTCATGAGCACTATTGTTAGCCTGCCCATCTTTCTCCATGGTCAGGTGGATAAAATATACAACTGCGGTATTCAAGATTCTCTACATAAACAGGACAGGTATAATGAATCTCTACATGTATATAAAAAGTGGGCTTATTAGAATGTCTCATAAGCTGCGTTTCAGGTTGTCCAAAAATAGCTACTTATAAATGACAATTAAAGAATCCAGTAGATTGCTTCTCAGCCTTTTACCAAAGATCAAGTGAAGAATCTAGTAGTTCTTCAGCCCACGAGGCTTGATGTCTTAGCTGGCATTAAGAATTCACCAAAATTTCAAAGAAGTAGTCTCTAGTACTAGTAAAGGAATGAGCTTGGTAGCCAGAGCAAGATGACAAAAAAAGAGACTTTTCTACTTCAATATAATTTCTATGTAATTGCTGCTACCAGAAGGTGAGAAGGTTAAAGTTAGATCATAGTCTTGTTTGATTCAGATTTTCTTGTTTTGGTGATTTCAAGACACATTTTTCTGTGTAGGTGTGGAACTCATTCGGTAGGCCAGACTGGTCTCAAACTCAGAAAATCCCAGTGCCTCTTCTTTTTTTTTT
>NW_026068406.1:28913-39767 GCF_014885135.2 Alexandromys fortis | reverse complement strand
TTTTCCTCTTAGGAGGGGGGAGACTTACATCTTGGAGAAAGAGCTCATGCTTGCCTGCTTCTTACTCTCTGTTTGACATCTAGAATAGAACCTAGCATACACTCGGCCCAGGTTGTCTGGCAGAAAGAGAAGACTTAATTGGGTGAGGTAATACACTCTGGAGGCGGTAGGCCAGGTTTGTCCTGTCCCTGAACGAGGCATCAGCTGTCTTTATGTAGTCACTAGACAGGGGCAGATTGAGAAGGGTAGGTATTGTGAGGCAGGCAAGGGTATGGGTTCACCCCCATTTACCAGAAATGGCACCGCTAGCCCATAGCATGTCCTCTCCTCAGCTTCCTTGGCCCACAGCTAGGTTAAGTCTCCCTATGAGCATGAGGATCACTCACAGGCTTGCGTCTTTATTGTTGATCACACAATCTTGGACACATTTTGCCTTTTTGGAGATATGAGGGACAAGGACAATGCAGTACTTACCAAGGACATACAGCACTGTGCCTCCCCCAGACAGAAACTCCTTGTCACAGTCTGCTTTCTGGAACTTCACACAGTAGTAGGTACCAGCATCATCAGTTGTGACATTACTGATGCGGATGGAAAAGTCCAGGTTGTTTCTCTTTGTAATATCTGTAACATTTGTGACTCGGGGAAACTTCTCTCCTGTGAAAGCATATATTAGTTGCCGACTCTGTCCTGTGCCCCTGAACCACTTCATGGGCCCCACAGATAGCTGAGACGTCACATTGCAGTTCAGAGTGGCTGACTCTCCAGCTTGGACAGAAACTGATTTCTCAGGCTGAATCACCTTCAGCTCCCGTGAAGCTGCTTCTGCAGGAAACATCAGTTAGTGCTCATCATGACGAGAACCCACAACCCACAGGTTCCTCTAGTTTGTCATAAAATGCTGCTACTTCCTAGACCTCAGCATAGGGTGATCACGGTTCCCCTCACTTGGGCCTCTTAGCAAAGGAATGGAAGAGATGAGGAAATGAGTCACAGAGACACTGAGTCTTTGGCAGTATTTTCGTGAAGCCCCAGTATTGTTTGACATTCTCATACCAGTATTAGTTGATTTTCCTTTTCTGTGCACATGGCATGTTGCACTTCTTATACAACAGTATTGGATGTGATTACATGACTCTTTGAAACCAGTGATGTAAACGTTAACTGTGAGGTATAGTTGGTGAGATGTACATTTGATTACTAGATTCTAGGTGAGGCCCCAGGTCAGGCGAGTTGCTTTACCAGGTGGGGTGACAATGCCATAGATATTTCCCAACATGCAATACCATCACATTAATTAGAGAAATAAACCCTGTTTAAGCTATCAGTTTGCTGTCACAGACCTTGGAACTGAAGTTATAGTTATAACTTATAGTTATAAGTCACCATGTGGGTGCTCAGACTTACACCTGGGTCCCATGAAAGAATTGCAAGTGGTCTTAACCCCTAAACTATCTCTCTCTGGCCCCAACATTATATTAACTTGAAGGATGACACAACAGATTCCTACAAAGTTAATGGCTTGACACAACAGAAAAGTTTTATTTCACGCTTTGGAGGTAAGAAGTTCCAGTTTGGTGTGACATGGCCGCTACCAAGGGGTCACAGTGCCTCACTCTCCAGGAGGCCCTGTTTTTTCTTTTGCACATGATGTGGTCACCTGGGATCAGTCTCTCTTGTTGCCTGTTTTCTCATCACAGCATCTTATTTACTCAGTTACTTTAAGTCTTATAGTTGACACATCTGTCTCTTCTTGCCTGGACTTGGTGATCTTATAGGACTGCATTGTACTGCACTGTCCTATACGACTGGACCAAGACTGTGCAACTTTCATTTAAGATATGAAAAGAGCAAAATGAAAGTAAGGAAAAGTTCTAAAGAAAGTGAAGAGTCTGAATAGCAAAATATAACACCAAACTGAGAGAAACTATGAGAAGAAACCAAATGATATTGAGGAGTCAACTCATGAGTCAACATATGAGGCGTATATAATTTATTAGTCCCTTGGGCAGGGTCTACAGAAGATTTAGCAGGTTACAAAAAATATCTAAAATGATGGAAATGTGTACTATAACATTACTTAGGCAGCTCTCCAGGGGCAGAGGTACAATAAAGAGAAAAAAATGTATTTGGAGTATAGTGACAAGAACAGTTGGAAAACAACTGTTGTCTAAAACTTTCCTGATTTATTAAAATATAAGAACAATAAATCCAACAACTGACTAATTCAGTGTGAGATAAACTCAGAGACACACACCAGCAGACGCTAGAATCCAACAGACAAAAGCAGAGTAGAAAGAGAATGCTGAGTGCTCCCTAGATGGAGCATGACTCATCTTGTCCTGCTTAATGATAGGATCACAGCTCTTATCAGAAGTGTTAGCATCCAGGAGGCCGTGAGACAGTGTGTGTTCTCACAGTTCTAAAAGAGAAAACACATCCAGAATTTAAATAAAACCCAGGATTCCACACAATGCAAAACTATGGGACCAACACAAGAGAGAAAACAGGCTTTGTAGTTAAAAATCTGAGTTTATTACAATGATTCCTGTTTGGCGATATCAATACCTGTCCTTCAGGAAATGCTAATGGGTTTCCCTTGTGTTGAAATAAAGAATCCCAGAGAGTAAGGCCTAGTTTAGAAGACAATACAACTCGGAGTGTATTCTGAATTTTAAAATTTCATAAAGCATCCCGAGCTCCCAACTTCTACTTAGGCTTTTTGACAATGGTGACTCTAATCTTCCACCTTGTGGTTCTCATTAATAGCCTTAGGGAAGGACATACACCTGAGGCTGCTAGGAAGGGTGAGAGACACTGCTAGGTCTCAAACAAGAATGTCTGATGTGGAAAATCTGCTTCCCTTGATAACTGAAACCAAAAGCATACGGCAACTTTGTGAAAGAGTATGTATGGCTTGATTTTCTAGTAGACTTGCTTAAACACGACATATGAGTATTAGTCATTCTTCTGCAACATTTCTTATTAACAACGATGCTCTAACATACTCAATAGGAACTAAAATGAAATAATGTCTTTGTAACATAAAAAGTAGTTTGATTCTATAAAAGTAAAATGGTAAATATGGGGAGATTTAAAACTCAATGTCATGTGCCCAGGACCCACCTCATCTTTCACAAAGAACTAAAGCAGTAGCCTCCTTGAGGCAACCAACTATGACAGAGAGAGAGAGAGAGAGAGAGAGAGAGAGAGAGAGAGAGAGAGAGGTCATCAAGTGAGTGTTAGGACCTTCTGTTTCTGGGAGGAGAGAACAGAAAACTGAATTAATTATCCTGACATCTGTGAAATCTGCTTTGAAGAGTGGATTTGAGAATCTCATCAAATTGTGTTTGCATGGATGAAGATGATCACAGCTAGTAGAAGCATCCAGTCCTTCCCGGTTTTAGCTGATTTAGGGAGAATTGGAGTCTGCACAGCAGCTTTGCTTGGGAGAAACTCCATCCTTCTTCTCTGTCCCATCTCTAGAGTTCAGGCTGCTGTAACTGTGTACTATCTAAGCAAGGGAAGAGTTTCTGAGTTCAAACAGTTAGGGCTGTGGAAGGTAGATAGTTTCATACCCTCATCCGTGAGTCCACAGAAATCCCAGAACACTACCATAGGGAGTGCAGCCTCAATATTCAATATATCCAGAGGAACAGCAACAACAGCCACACTCAAGTCTGTCAAGTACCACAGGATGCAAGAGAAAATTGTTTCAGCAAAGAAGAGAAAAGAGCACTTTACATAAGAGTAAAAGTGAAGGATAGTGGATCCGTTTTGTCAACAGTCTCTACGTCATAGTCAGGACTCAACAAATTCTCCCTTATGTGTGATTTGCTCAGTATGTATCTTCCCATGTGACTCAAACCCATTTGAAATTGCTGATTTATGTAGAAATAGAAATCTTGTTTCCTATGTGAATGAATTTCCAAATAAAAACTGTTTGCATGTAAGAAAGCTGAAGAGCACAGGAGCAGAGACCCACAGACCCTGTCCCCATTTCACCAGCTAAAGCTCATGGGATAGAAGAAAGTCTCTGGGAGGAGTGATGGTGAATCCTACGACCTCAGTCAATCAGCCTGAATTCAAACCACAGCTCTAGACGTTGCCATAAGGATTGTTTGTGCATCTGCTTCTTCTTCTTTGCTGTGGCAGTGTGACAAGAGCATTAACCTGACATGTAGGTCCACATGAGGTAGAGCAGTGGAGTACATTCTATAGAGGTTGGGACATGGTGAGTGCTCAAGCTCACGACACTGAAAAGTAATTCCTCAGCTCATTTTCTGGGTCATGGGTCGTTCACTGACACTGAGTATCTGCATGGTGTCATGGAGCTTGGTCCAGATTACAGAGCTGTATCTAGCTCTAGGTATAGATGTACATCTGGTGATAGTTATGGCTTGCTAAATTATCTTTCTATTGATTTGAAAAATACTGGAGGGTGCAAAGAAATAATATTACAACTGACTCCATGTTTCAGAGAGTTCACGGATCACAGTGCTGACTTTCTCCATTGCTGTGGTCTCAGGGGAGGCAGAACCTCCTCATGAAGACAGAGTATAATGGGGCAATATTGCTCATGTCCACCTTACCTTCTAACACCCAATCATCTCTCACAGTAGTTCCATCAGCTGGGAACGAAGGCTTTAATACATGAAGTTTTGGGTATATTTCATGCTCCAAGTATGACATTTGTACTAGACAACTTCACAATACTGAAGTAAACTCCCAAGATAAATAGCCAATAAAAGCCAAAAAGGAAAACAGATGATCATGGTAGGTAGACAGGAATAATGCAAACAAGGCTGAAATGTGAATATAAAGACAGAGCAAGGACACACAATGTCTGTCAGTGAAAAATATTCTCCTTTAATGCTGTCATGTGTATTGGTGTTGTCTTTGTTCCTGTAACAGTATATGGACTGAGCAAATTGTTTTTATATATTTAGAAATGTGTGTGTGGGTGTGTTTGAAAGAGAGACAAAAACAGAGATACAGAGGAGATATGCATATGAAGGGAGTGAGGGAGAAAGAGAAAGTGAGAAGAGTTAAAGAAACAGAGTCGATGAATATGAGAATCGGACTAGGGAAAAAAGATGTAATTTTATATTAATTTGAGAAAATGAAAAACAAAAGTTTCAGAAAGTGCTATAATCACCAGAAGGTCTTATCAATCATTGCTAGTATCAGCTGCAGCGAGAGTACAGTGAGGACAGGTTAAAAGTTTGACTTCTATTATCAGATGACACAATAGCTCCCCTAACAAAAGTGGGGAGCCTGAGGGCTGATAAGCCCTGACCTGAAGTCATCAAGTTTTTCTAACGAACAAAGAAAGAACTGAGGACAAACAACCTTTGAGAATCATGGCAGGGACCACTCAGAGTGTCAATAATTCTTATTGATGAAGGGAAACAAAGCTCCCTGGAGAATATCAACAAGATCAGGGATGTGTGAGTAATTGGTCTAGATGAATTGCTTACACTCTACATAGCAAAGCCATAGCCCAGTACCTCATAATGTGACTATATTTGAAACAGGGTCTTTGAAGGAGTAAAAGTCAATTAAGGTGGATCTTAACCCAATGGGACTGCTTTCGTTCCAAGAAACAAAAGATCAACAGAGACAGTCTGAAGTGAGATCCTGTGTGGAGAGAAGGAGAAGGTAGGATTCACAATAGGAGAGGCATCACGGAAGAAAGTATCTTAGTGGGCATCTTGACCCTGGGTTTCCAGCCTCCAGAACGGTGCCAAAATGAATGACTATTGATTTTATTGATTACCAGTCTGTGTACAGTGCCGTGGCAACCCTACCAATAAAACACAAGCACTAGTAAGACAGCAGCACTCAGTGAGAAGTTTGTGGTCAGATGAAGGAACTGGAGGACAGAATGAGGAAACTTAGTGGGAAGTATGGTGGCTGCGCACTGCCAGAGACACTTCCCTCTAGCCATGTCACTGCCCTCAACTCAGAAAGGGAGCAGAGAGTGCCGAGTGTGGAGATAGGCCATCCACAGCTTTGGAACTGACATGCTGTCTCTGATGGGACACAGAGTTCCATGGATTTAAGTGGGGTTCTACTGAAGTAAATTTGTTAGCTGTAATACTATAAAAATTAAATTGTGTTTTAATGATTTCCAGATAGAATGTTTCTGGTCACCTATGGGAACCCATGGACTCACAGAGCAATACTCCAGACACTGCCTCTAGAAAATGAACAAAGTTCTGAGATTCTCTCCTGTGGCAGTTCTATTCACAGTGAAGAGGACACTAGCCCACTGGAGCATGTGGCTCTAACAGATATTGACCTTCTCCCTAATTCTTTCTGCCTTGCTAAAAACCATCAGATTACATTCTTGAAGCTAGTACCCTAAGGTCTATTCTCTTATTTGGACAATCCCTTTTCCTGAGGCTGACTGCCAACGTTCTGTTATCAATGTATTAAAATCCAGCAATCAAAAGCCTTCTTGGGCTCACCTAATTAACATGCCTAATTAAGCACCTCTTTCTAACACTGGGTTTCCTATTTTTCCTTTATAAAATGATATTTTCCTATGTGCCATGCCTGTCTCTTCTTTATTCAGAGGCAGTACTTTGTTTCTCCAGGACAAATATTCCATCTTCTTTTCCCTGGTTTTTTTCCCCTCTTTCTCTGCTTCCTGTCATTGTCTCTCTGGGGTAAATAAATTTTTGTCCTGAGAACTGGGTCTGAGAACTTGACCTTGGGAGTCCTGAGTCATTACTTTCCCCTTCACTCAGGAGGTATGGTTGTACTCCTGAGCATGCTCACCTGGGAGTCCCAGCAGTAGGGTCAGCAGCAGGACACCGTGAGGAGTGTGAGGCCAGGAGTCCGGGTCAAGCATGTTGAGAGCAAAGGACTTGCTCAGTGCAGTGTCTGTGCTGGTGAGACTCCGGGTGCTAATCTGCAGATACTAGGTTCTAAGCTGGTATATCTTATTTTGCATAAGGGGTGTGACTGTATTGTGCTGAAACAGGAACCTTACTGGCTATTTTGAAATAGACACATAGTTTTGCAAGCTGATGGAATAGAGGAGTTATTTATCATGCATTGTAGAGGGACTGAGATATGCCTAGGAAAAGTAATTGTTTCTCCTCCTTTAGAAATAATAGAATAATAAATACAAGTCACAGAGTTAGCATAGCACACGTTCTCATAGTTACTTTCTATGTTTAGGTGTGTGATAGAGAGGACAAAATCTATTGTCTAGCACATCTCTGCTGTGGTACAGTACATTGTGAGCGGGAATCCCTGTGAAAAGTCTGTGTCTACAGAGGTTGTTGAATAAAACTCAATGACCTTGGAGGGTTTGGAAGGTTGCAGGTCCAGAGTCCTATTATCTCATGCTGTCCTTAATTCCTAAAGATGTATTCTTCACCCACTTTGTGGTGTGGGAGCTAATATCCTAATGAACAGATCAAAAACACAAACTTTGGAGTGTATTAACAAAACCAACCAAAGGTCCAATGAATGCTATAAGATAGCATCTGAGACTTGTAGCTGAGATCCCTCCCTGCCCGTACCCGTCTCTCTGATGAGCCTAGCCTTGAATGACTAAGTCATCTCTCCAGCCCCATCAATGCACTTTTTCCAAATGCCTTGTTTCGTGACTTTCATTGTTCTGTAACTGTAGACACCTCACAAAAGCCTCCATATTGGAACACAGAATTTGGGATAGCCTAAATTTGTGTTTCTAGGCCATGATGACTCAAATTTGCCTCCTGAATAAAATGACACTCATTCGTGAGAGCTGTAGCTGTGATCTTACATGGACAGTTTTTAGCTACAGTCGTCATCCTGTGCTTTAGAGTTCTAGGCTTTCCTCTTAGCTGCACATTTATGCCCTTTGACCAACACTACCCCTGGCAATTATGTATTTGAGTTCTTTAGATTTTACATGTGAGAGCACATAAAAGATATTTTTCTAGCTTATTACACTTACCGCAATGTCCTCCAGGTTCATCCATAACAAAAATATAAAAGTCAGCAAGCAAAGCAAAGCAGCATTTGGATGCATAGTCAGACTGGTCTCAAACTTGTGACTCTCTTGCCTCAGCGTTCCAAGGTATGGGATTATAAGACCTACTTTCTCATTTTTGTTTCATGAGTGAATGAAATTCCCATAGATGACAGTTTCTTACTCTCTTGACACTTATGTTGCTTCCATGGCTTGACTCTTGGATGAACACGGAGTACAGACACTATTAAGGTTTTGACTTTACTTTCCTTGACTATACACACACATAGTGGGATTGCTAGATCATCTGGTAGTTCTAATTTATTCTAAAGATTTGCTTACATATTTTAAAATTACGTGTGCATATGTGTGTCTGTGCATATGAGTGCAGGCTACAGTCCAAAGAGGGTGTCAGTCACTCTGTAGCTAGAGTTACAGCTGTTTGTGAGTCACCCAGTGTGGGTGCTGGGCATCGAAGTTGGTAAGAACACTGTGCACTCTTAGCCACTGAGTCATCTCTCCTGTCCTCCTATTTTTAGTTCTTGAGAAAGCTCTGTGCTGTTTTCCATAATGCCTATACTAATTTATATTCTCAACAACCAATACAAGTTCAACAACAACAAAATAGTCACTGTAGAGCCCAGCCATGACAAGTTCAATAGAGACCTAAATTTTATTTTACCCTAATGCAATACCTGATTCCAAGAAAGACCACTCATGCACCACCCTGGAACAGACCATCCAAGAGAAAATACCTAACATTCCACAGCCCCCATGCACCCATCCCGTTTTCACCAGGACACCCCCATGAGTGAATTAACTAATTACAGCCTGCTGCAGAAGACAGAAATTTAAAAAAAAAAATGCCTTGAGAAAAATTTGAGAACTGCACATTGAAAAGGTAGGAAAACAATTAGTAGTCACACGGATAGGGCCCTGCTTCAGTTAGGGAGCTAGGGGGGCAGTTCCCACTCTGGAATAAATGAAACCTGGGTGAACCTGAATCAGATCTACAAGGAGGAAGGGAGAAGTGAGGGACAAAAGCAAACAAGAATCCAAACTCCAGGAGGAAACTACCCCAGTGGAGCACTTTGTTCGAATTCCCTGTGACTTACACCACGGCAGTGTGAGCACACAGCTTTTGCGCCATCCTAGCCTCTGGAGACAAAACATGAGTCCTCCCGTTTTCCTAGCCAGCCCAGTGCACATGGTACCAAATGCCTCTGAGTCCTGTGGGGAAAAAAACGCTGATTTTTCAGGGTCTGACTTATTCCTGAAATATCCTCCCAATACTGTCATATGTTTTCCGTCTTATTATTTTTATTCATCTTTATATTCCTTACTTTTATTTCTCCCAGACAGCTTTCTGGTTTGGTTTTGTTTGTGGAGACAGAATGAGTGCCAAGAAGGCCAGACTATCTTTGAACTCCTGAAGTTGCCGCTTTAGCCTCCCAGGGTCATGATTATAGTCATGAGGCTCCTGCCTGGCTGACTTACAGTAGTGGAGCTTCCCTCTCCTTCTCTTCAAAAACATTAATGGAATTTGNTGAGAAAAATTTGAGAACTGCACATTGAAAAAGTAGGAAAACAATTAGTAGTCACACGGATAGGGCCCTGCTTCAGTTAGGGAGCTAGGGGGGCAGCTCCCACTCTGGAATAAATGAAACCTGGGTGAACCTGAATCAGATCTACAAGGAGGAAGGGAGAGGTGAGGGCCAAAAGCAAAACAAGAACCCAAACTCCAAGAGGAAACTACCCCAGTGGAGCACTTTGTTCGAATTCCCTGTGACTTACACCACGGCAGTGTGAGCACACAGGCTTTGAGGCGCTCTAGCCTCTGGAGTCAAAACATGAGTCCTCCCGTTTTCCTAGCCAGCCCAGTGCACATGGTACCAGCAAATGCCTCTGAGTCCTGTGGGAAAAAAACGCTGATTTTTCAGGGTCTGACTTATTCCTGAAATATCCTCCCAATACTGTCCTATGTTTTCTGTCTTACTATTTTTATTCATTTTTATATTCCTTACATTTATTTCTCCCAGACAGCTTTGTGGTTTGGTTTTTTTTTTTTGTGGAGACAGAGTGCCAAGAAGCCCAAACTACCCTTGAATTCCTGAAGCTGCCGCTTTAGCCTCCAGAGTCATGATTATAGTCATGAGGCTCCTGCCTGGCTGACTTACAGTAGTGAATCTTCCCTCTCCTTTTCTCCAAACACATTAATGGAATTCGTGCTTTTATCCTTTTTCCTAGAATAATCTAAGCTTTCATACAGAAGACCTAGGTATCCCCGTACCAATACCCAGGTATGTAAGATCTAAACACTTTGTGATGGAGGCTTCACATAGACAAACCGAAACATGGCAGTCAAAGCATTCTGTGCGCTTGCCTGACACTGGATTGCTTCTACTTGGTAAGTATTAGTTTTCTTTTGACACTTGCAACAAAGTTGTTTGAAGTAAACCTAAAGAAAATTGGCCTTCCTAATACAAACTGATACATGCATTAAAAATTTTAAGGGCCATTTTCACCAGTTCCTTTTTTCTTATATCTGGTGCTGAGAAATAAAATTGGTAGCCAAGACTGTGGCTCCTATGGTCTCTTGGAACCAATTTTTAAAAAAAATATATCTGAATTTTCATCAGCTAGCTGTGTAATCTCTTGAAGTTTTTCAAAATTAACTACTTGTTCTGAGACCATTTCCAAACCCCAAATAGGCAATGAACCATGATGTCCCGCCTCTGTCGGCGCTTTGGCCAGGTTGGTAATCCCAGTGTGGTTCTGTGGCCGGCACGGCCTCTTCCCCCATAGGGACTGTACTGTCTACCAAAGAGTCTGGTCTGCATATTGTCTCAGCACTTCCTGAATTCTACGTGGCTCCTCTGGAG